>NC_137001.1:23912374-24027374 GCF_032717465.1 Coenobita brevimanus | reverse complement strand
TGTGTGTGTGTGTGTGTGTGTGTTCCCATTATATCTCATGAACGGCTTGAGCTGTCAACATGAAACCTTCAGAGTATCAAGAAATGGCTAACAGAATATTCTGGCGGGCGATTAGCATTCGGCTCCCAACTGCTTTTCTTTCACTTATTTATTTAATGAGAGAGTGAGGAGAAAATGAGTGAGTGGGTAAAGTTATGTGAATTTGTAGCACTGTTAATTTTACCCATGCCAGTAAATTTAGAGGTTGTATATGTACCCGTGTTTATTATTATTATTATTATTATTTTGTGCAAGAAAGAAGGAACCCAAGGCTAGAAGGCCGCAAGATTGTTCCCTCCAAGATATCTAAAAAAAACGTCATGCAATATCAGTGAACTCTGGAGGATAGTTGGGCAGTGGGCTAAGGAAGAGGTAAGTAGATATTGAGGTGGACACGAATTCGGATGCAGGAGGTATGCACTCTCTTAGATTATATAACGGGGCAGACTCAGACCGTAGAGTTAATTATTTGAGACCGTAAAAGTGTTCGTCTGATGGGAAGAGGAAATACAGCAGTGAATCTTACAGTCTATTGGCGTTCGTTCTTGGAGGTATGCTCTCTCTGCCTGCTTGTAGTTTAAATATTGGGGAAATAAGTTAAATAATCGTGAATGCCCACCATCCACTCACATAATGTAGTACCATCTTCAGGTGACTCGTGACAAAAATGATTTCCTCTAACCCAGGAAACTGTACGTTTACTACGCTGGGTGGTAACCATGTCACTGAGAAATAGATAACCGGTACCCAGATCTGTCTCCTCTCTCCCTCCAAACTTCTTTCTCCTCTCTTTTTCCCTTCCTCTCTCTCTCTCTCTCTCTCTCTCTCTCTCTCTCTCTCTCTCTCTCTCTTCCAGTCTCTCCCTCCCTCCCTCCCTCCCCTTGTTCTTTCCCCCTCCTGTCCTTCCTCCCTCCCGTGTCATCTCTCCGTTTTCTCTCTCCTCCCTCCATATTTCCTTTTCTCTCCAGTTTCTCCCTCCCTCCCTCCCTCCCTCCCTCTGTTGAAACTTTGAAGGTAAATATTTTCACTGGAGATATAATAGTACTCTCTCTCTCTCTCTCTCTCTCTCTCTCTCTCTCTCTCCAATACCCTGCAGTTCAGATGACGGTCATGTGTAGTCAAACGGTAGGGTTGATTTGACTAGTAACCAAGGAGACTCTACCACATAGTTAACGAAGAAGAAAATAGTAATGACCTCGCCAATTAACTTATAGGTCAAGCATCTAATTAAAGGTCATTACAGAGTGACCCCTGACCTCACCTTGATAATTACGAACGTGTGTGTAGATTAGAGTTTATTGTTCCTAGCGATCAGAGTTATTGTATTTGTATTTCTATATTTATATTTCTCCTCCTCCCTCCTCCCTTTCTTCTTGTTCTTCCTCCTCCTCCTCCTCCTCTTCTTCATCTTCTTCTTCTTCTTCTTCTTCTTCTTCTTCTTCTTCTTCTTCCTCCTCCTCCTCCTCCTTAACGTTATTTTTTACGTATTTAAGACCTTGAAAGAGAGAGAGAGAGAGTGTGAGTTACATAGATACACAGACCACACAGACTTTACGGTCCCTAGGAGGCGGTCCGGCCTTAATAATAATACAGTGCTATAATTATAGGAGCAGGAGAAACGGATAGCACAGCAGAGAGAGAGAGAGAGAGAGAGAGAGACGGACAGACAGACACAACAGACAGACAGACAGAGACAGATAAAGTAAACATCCTTCAGCAAATTTCTCGGATCTAAATAGTAGAGAGAGAGAGGGAGAGAAAGTAAACCTCCTTCAGCAAATTTCTCTGCTCTAACTAGTGGGTCATTATCCTCTTAATAACAAATAATTACCTTAGCGTTATCATAAGTATAATAACAGTTTGGGTAAATAATATAGGGAGGAGGCCATTGTGTTGAAGTGTTTTGGCCACACCCTTTCTCTCTCCTGTTCTGGGAGTAACACCTACACGTATACTGTATACACACACACACACACACACACACACACACACACATACATACTCACATACATACATACGTACAGACATATACATACATACATACAAACATATACATACATACATACAAACACGTACTCACGCATACACTCAGATACACATTACACACTGCTGCTGCTGCTGCTGCTGCTACTGCTACTACTACTACTACTACTACTACTACTACTACTACTACTACTACACACATGCATACACAGATACACATACACACATAGTACTACTACCACAACTAATAAAACCCACGCACGCATACACGCACAGATACACAAAGAATACACCACTACTACTACTACTGCTACTACTACTACTACTACTACTACTGCTACTGCTGCACACTTGCATACACACAGATACACATACACACATACTACTGCTACTACTACAACTACTAAACGCATACACGCACAGATACACATACACAATACATACACACTACTTCTACTACTACTACTACTACTACAACTACTGATCCCTCTACTTTACACATCCAAGTAGATTTTTTTTTTTTTTAGTTTGGCTATTATGTACGGTATAGCCATCAGTAATCTTTAAAAATGTCAGCTCCTTCGTTTTAAAAATATCTTTAATTTGATATAGAGATAAAATAAACCATACGTCAATATCTACGGTGTGCGACCCTGATTTAGCAGTGACAAGATAGCACTGAGAGAGAGAGAGGGAGAGAGGATGTAGTTGTGTTGATATTTACAGAACATATTTTTACAAGACTGATCCAGGGTCGTGATGTCCTGTGTGTGTGTGTGTGTGTGTGTGTGTGTGTGTGAGAGAGAGAGAGAGAGAAAGCTGGGGGTGGAGAGAAAATGGTGTGTGATTGTGTCAGATGCATAAATAGATAGATTGATAGATAGATAGATAGAGAATGTGTGTGGCAGAGAGAGAGAGAGAGAGCAACAAGGACGTCATTCATCAGGCTTGGTGTGGTGGGTCCTCGCCTTACTCACACCTACACCACTCCACTCACACTCACTCACCCACTCACTCACTCACTCTTTGGGCCATATTCTAAATGAGTATATTTCATAACACCTCTTCCTTATTGATTTATTTTGCATATTAAAACTCATGATCCTCTTGTATGTTATTGATCCAAACTGTGTCAGTATTAAAGCAAAATAAATAGCATAGAAGATAATGTTAAGGTATAATATCCTAAATGAATCACTAAGGAAGAGGTGGTTAAAACTCCTCATGGATATTAAAGCAGAATAAATAGCATAGAAAATAATGTTAAGGTATAATATCCTGAATAAGTTGCTAAGGAAGAGGTGTAAAGACTCCTCCATACCACTTTGAATACTGGCCTCTGTGGTTTGCTTCACTGGGTACATTGGTTGATAGCACTTCCTCTGTGCTTACTCCTGGTTTCCGATTCCTAGCTTACCTCTTATGCTTCAGTGGAGTCCTTCAGGTGGTGACACTGATACAGCCAGGTGGTGGTGCTACCGAGCAAAACAATTGCCCTTCAACCCTCTTCCGTTTTTTGAGTTTTATTTCTACATGGAGAGATCAATTTTGTTTTAGTATGAAAGGTTTAAGTAGTTTTTTTTTGGTGCCATGTGACCGAGTTATTGCAGTTCCAATATATATACCAGTATAAAATAATTCCATTCGTCCTTCTCCCTATCACTTGAAGGGAGGATGGCAGGCTGCAGGTCAACTTAAGCCTGCAGTTCACTGAGTTCTGTTAAAGGATTTCCAGGAGGAAGGGAGACATTGCAGATGATGAGCATGTTTATGGTGCCTGATAATGTACCCTTCAATAGGAAACTGTAGCATCAGGATTTCTTCATTGTGTGCTGAGTTTGTTTTAAGTAGAATGTTTACAGCAGCATATGTGTGTTGTAAATAGTATGATTTTTAGTTGTGAAGTATATGAGGTTTGTCCATTATATTCTGAACTGTATTTTCAAATTACAGAAACGAAAGATGGTGGGAGAATCAACTTCAACACAAGTTCTAAGAGACCTGGAGATATCTCTACGAACCAACCACATAGAGTAAGTAGTCATTTTACTCTTTTCATCTTTGTACTTACAAAAATTTGCACTTCTGTCTTCAGTGCAAAGGACTGACAGGAATACAGGAACATAGCACTGGTCACAAAACAGCGCTGTGGAAAGGCTGTAGTAGTAATATTGTCGCATTGTGCCATAGTTATGGGAAATAAGTTTCAAAAGGAAGAAAACCTTACAAGTTCAGGTGGAAGACTAGTGTTTTTATTGCAAATAGAGTCCCAGGTGCCATTATTGTAATGCAGGTGTACCAGCTTGGACCAAACTCCTCTCAGAAAGTCCAATGATATTTTCTGTATAGTATTTTGTTTTACCATTTTGAGATGATTCTGTTTATCTTTGAAGGATATCCAAACAGGAGGGGTTAGGTTCAGCCTTCATAAACTTACTACTCACCTTAGGGGCTGTCCTAATCTGAATAAAATCATGTCGCAGCAGGAAGAATATCAACAAAATACATAATTGTAATGAAGGGATTAAAGGGTTTAATGCTGGCATCAGCATCATAAACTTATAGCAGTTACCATAATTTAAAATCATAATGCCTCATCTGTTGTTTAGTTTCAGTTTTAAAGTCTCTAACATGCTTGCATGCATCAACCTCGGTCACCCATTGGCGGCTTGCCATGCTGCTTGATCTCTGGCAGCCTCCTTGTTCAGTCCCCCTTTCCATGAGGTCACACTCTTTGACCTCATCCCAGGCCTTTTTTGGTCTGCCTCATGAAGCCCCACCCCCAACATTCACACATCTCATTTGTGATGTGAAAATGCTGTACTATATATTACTGGACTAACTTTATACTTTTATTTCAACAGATGGGTACGAGAATTCTTAAGTGAGGAGAACCAGGGGCTGGATGTACTCGTTGACTATCTTACCTTCAGACTCATGATGCTCAGGCACGTATGGTGATATCTTTGCTTGGATGGCTCACTCTCTTAACCCCTTTAGTTCAGTGACACGTTCCGAAGGGGTTGTTATGAATGTAGTATAAACACTGTGTTGTCTCCTAAGAAGGGTGCAATATTACATTAGTGATTGTTATTGAATTTATGCTAATTATGAAAAGATGTAGCATTATACTCAGCTTTAACTTGGCCTTAAACTGCCATCCCATAGTCCTGAATGCTGATTTGTAACAAGAGATTAACACTAGAATATGATGCAGGTCATAAAGAAGTGCTGTGGAAAGAATGTATAGTCATAGTTTTGTCGTACTATTGAGCTTTTTTGGTTTTAAATAGGAAATGAGCAGCAAAAGGATGAAAGTCAGCCATATTAAGGTGAATCAACTTTAATTCTTGTTTATTTTCTCCAATAGACATGAGCAGCGCATTCGAGACAACCTTGAGGATGAAGAGGACAACAATCGACACATGAACGGCCAACTACGAGCGACGATGATGGAACGTGACTCGCCCAGGATGAAGCGAGCCTCACGTCATGTACAGAAGCTCAACATGGGGGACTCCAAGGACGACATCCATGTGTGCATCATGTGCCTTCGTGCCATCATGAATAACAAGGTGGGGGTCTTGATTTCAGCATCGGTATTTGTTCTAATGAGAGTAAATAAGCATAGAATGTGAGGTGGGATCAGGATTCTTAGGGCTTGAATGATATGGAAATGAGTGTGTGGCCCATTTCATTGGGTGTACTGTTTTGTAGTTCTCCCTTTATCCTGTTTTTTCTATTGGTTTCTGGACCCAACATCACCTCATCCTTGAGTGGGAAGAATATGTTTGGTTGATGATTATGATGATGATGCTTGAAGTTGTGTTTATTATGAAAGTACATCATTTTTGGTCTGACTTCTCATCTACATGAAACACAACATGAATACTTGTATGTGGGTGTGATGTGTGTCAAAAGCAGCATTGTATGATTTATTTGCTGTTAACAAATGGGACATTCTGTGAAGGAACGCAGACAGAACCATGATTACAAAATTCTTTAGTCTGTCCCCTGTTATCTTCCAGTTTAAGTGCACTTAGAATTATTTCATGGAGCTTCTCATGGATACTGATCATTATACATTTGTTTGTACTGTAGTTGGTGAGGTTCTGCCCCTCACACTTCATATTTCCTTGTTTTGCATCGCTTCACCCCATCTTTACGTGGGGAAAATGGTCATGATGATGATGATGATTTGGTTGACAGCATGACTATGTGGCAGATGTATGTGAAATGCAAGTATGAAGAAAAATTACAAAAACTATGTGTAGATAGTTATGCATATGAGGTGTGGCCAATATTTCAAAACCCAGAAAGATGTGATTGATTGTGTGACCTATTTTACTGGGTATTCTGTTGATAGTTCTCCCACTCTTATGCTTTCTTATTCCTTGTTTCAGGATCCTACCTCATCCAAATGTTTTAGGCGGGAAAGTGGGGATAAAAGTTGGTGATTTTGATGTGTAGCAGTAGCATTAAAAGTCCAGTAAACTTTATTGTAAGGTATATAAGGCTAAGTCATTCTTGTTACCTTTGTATTTATGTAAGTACTGTATACCAGTGTATTTAATTTTTATCTCTAGGTTTAAATTGAATATTGCACTTTAGGCTGTTGTGCTTCGTAATCTGAATATTGAATTGGTTTTAAAATTACAGTACTACTCCTCCTTAGTACAGTACTTGTGTACCATTACTACTATTCCCAAAAGCTATACTCTGCCACCATCCATGTACTATAGATTGATAGCAGCCCTGATGATATATCCCAGGTCAATCTGTACTCTGTCTCAGCATGTCTAATTAGTCCCTTAGTGGTCATTTCCATTTTGCTGTTTTGCCTGGATTTTAAAGCTTTTGAAACTGTATACTATGTATTACCATTCAAAGATGACATCGTTTTCAATTTCTGCGGAGAGTACTATAATTCATGTCATTTCTAGAGCATTTTCTTATTGGCTTTACTCTTCCCAAAGTGTTTACTTATTTATATAAATGGAAACATCATTCTATCCATCCACTTGTCCCTAATCCAGTTCTTCATGTAGGTTAAAAATTTTCATCATAGTCTTTTGCTTACTAATAGGTTTTCTTTAGAGTCATTGATACTGTACAGCCAAGGTTCTGATGTTTTTCCGTACTGGCCTTCATTGCATAAAGTGTGTTTTGTAATTCTTCTTTAACTTTATTTGCAGTATGGGTTCAACTTGGTGTTTGAGCACCGAGAAGCCATCAACTGTATAGCACTCAGCTTGAATCACAGAAGTTTAAGGTATGATTAGAGTTCACAGTATTCCAGTTGATTTTAAGAAAGCACTTTTATAAAGTTTTTGCCAGTGATGATACTGGATTCCATAATGGGTATTCATCTTTTTGTTGTATATTATAGTTACCGGTATTATTACTGTGATTAATAAGCTACATATTGTTTGTAAAGGCTCCAGCTTGCATGTATTAGCCGACTGTGATTACTGTAATAAGTTTCTTCTTCTCTTTTTAATACTATGCAAGTGTTTGTACTGTGTTGACTTAGTAGTAATGATTACAAACCTAAGGATCCTTCCAGGTTGAAAGAGTCTGGAAAAGTGTAATTATAAAGCATTGGCATAAATCATCCGAATTATGCATTTTTTATATCTTGTTATAATCACCAATGGAAGCCTAATGAAAACATGTTGCTCATTTTTACTCTTAAAGTTATACAGCTAAAGTACAATTAAAATACAAATGGGTTTTTGGATTAAAAAAAAGAAAAATGAAGGAAGTGAAAGCTGAGGTGAAGAGTAGTGAATTAACAGAATCTGACCATTTGTTACGTGTATTTCAGAACAAAGGCTTTGGTGTTGGAGCTTCTTGCAGCCATCTGTTTAGTAAAGGGTGGCCACTCCATCATTCTAACAGCCTTTGACAACTTCAAGGACGTGTGCATGGAGACGCAGCGTTTCCACACCCTCATGGCCTACTTCACCAATTATGAATGCTTCCACATAGAGTTCATGGTTAGTCAGACATTTAGAAATACTGCGGTACCTGAATCAGCCATAGTTTGAAGATTTTTAGAGACTCCTTTTATTCATACTTATGTGTACTGTTCTCATGGTTAGCCACACACCAGCAAGATCTTGTATATATATCCAAGCACTGTTATTATTGATATTATAGCCTAGAAAATATTTGTATTTGATTTTTTGGCAGACTGTGTGTTCTGGTCTCTCTGTAAATGATAAATGCTTGTACTGTAAACTGTTTTATAATTTCCAAACAAGTCTTATTTTAGCTTTTTCATTTTTCTTATTAAGCTGTGTATTATTTTTCTTATGACAGCCTTGTAACAAAAATAATGGTGTATTTCTGGTGACAGGTGGCATGCATGCAGTTCATCAACATTGTGGTACACAGTGTGGAAGACATGAACTTCAGGGTCCACCTCCAATATGAATTTACACAGCTGGGTATTGATGAGTTCCTGGAGAAGTTACGGCATCATGAGAGTGAGGAATTACAGGTTAGTTGTTTTGTCTTTGTCCCTCTAGCTTTGACTAGTTGTTTTGTCTTTATCTCTGTAGCTGTGAGTAATTGTCTTGCCTTTGTCCCTGTAGCTGTGAGTAGTTGCTTTGTCTTTATCTCTCTAGTCGTGAGTAGTTGTTTTGCCTTTGCCCCTGTAGCTGTGAGTCTGCAGGCATGGCCACACTTGCCCAAAACATGTAATTGCCAAGAAGAAGCAGTGTTTAGAGTTAGTATTGCCACAGTAACAGAATCTTACCTTTGGATGAACCCTGTGCTTCATTTCCTTTTAACAGTCACATGTTTCCAGCAAATATGGCTAAGCGTTAACTTACCTCCGTAATTAGAATTTTGTCTGAGTGGCCAAAATGACAGTTTCATTCACGGTAGTCATTAACTTAATTTCAGAAATCCATCATCAGGCAGTTAGTTCTTGACATGAAAACCAAACACAACTATTTTTCACTAACTTCTGAACTATAAGTATGAGTATTGTGGTATTGGGTGCGGAGGTGTAAATACTAATCCAAACACTACCTGATCGGTGTTGAGGGGAGGTTGAGATTTTTTTTGGGGGTGGGGTGGGGGATGGGAGTGGGGGCTAAGTCAAATATAACATTTTGTTTTGTTTTTGTTAGAAATTTGTTGTCATTCATCTTGCCCCAAAGAAGAGTGACCTTTTCCGGCAAATGTATTATTAGTGTATCAGTTTACATAATTCCTTCTGTACTTCCAGATTCAGATTTCTGCGTACCTGGACAATGTGTTTGATGTAGCGGCACTAATGGAAGACAGTGAAACCAAGACAGCAGCCCTGGAGCGTGTGGCAGAACTAGAGGATGAGTTGGCCCATGTGAGTGTAGTTCAGTTGACATCTTAGGCCACTTACACAGTTGCTGGTATTTTTAACTCTTTCACTTTGATGTTTTAGCCTTCATTATATTCTTGCTGCATCCAGACATTGTGTTTGGAGAGGATGGAAAACGGGAGACTGACAAGGAGAGTGTATGTGCTTGAGGTGTAGGGGGAACCCAGGGATGAGTTAGGGTGGAAGTACAGATGAGAGAGGGATGTATGAGTTGGAAGGTGGGCAGCCATATATCAGAGGACAAAGTGATGAGGCAGTTTGTTGTGGCCATCCCCATATGAAGTTAAGACGTCTGGCCATTGATAGATAGATAGCGTTGAAGGGGTTAGTAGTAAAATTGTACCTGCTAATATCATAGACTTTTAGTACTGCATTTCAAAATTGAGTATAATGTAGGTTTATGATTGTACGTTTGCTCTTCGTAAGTACTGCACCTGTATCACTATATTTTCTGGTTTCCCTAAGTGTCACTGTTTTTTCAGATGGCGGAGAGAATGTCCGAGATGGAGGCAGAGTCCTTAGCCAAGTTGGTGGAGCTGGAGGGGGAGTTGGTAGAAACACGGAGGCAGAAGGAGGACCTAGAAAATATAAACTCACAAGTAAGACTTCTGTTTGGTTATTTCTAAGTTAATACAGTCCATATCTTCCTGCAGATATGGTACAGAATTTTTATATCCAGTATGCCTATGTAGTAAACTTGGGGAGAACTTCTTGGCCAGGTTTGTAGAGTTATAGATACTTGTTTGCATTGTTTAGGTTTTATTTATTCATACCTCCTTCAGATGATTTTATTCAACTTCACCTATAAACCACAGTAGACTGGAAATCCAAATTGCACCCAGTGTGGGGGGAAGGGAAACAGATTTATAAGTTTCTCATTTGTTTTCTTGTCTTTTTGTTTGATAGAGAATATGGTAAAGGACCTATATATCAATTTTCAGGCTGATAAATGTCATAGTTTAGCCACTACATTGTTTTGAAGTTTGGTAATTTTGGACCACCAAAAAAATGTGCTTACCATTTACTGTACAGTGCATTATTTTTTATGAAGACCAGCTACATGAATATAATACTGAAGAGAGCATGCTGCAGTATGGCACTGCAAATTTTTGTGGTCAGTATCTAATGCAGTTTGACTGTATAGAGGTTGGATATTTTCTTTAGTTTGAAGGTAGGACTTAGGCAAAAATGCAGCTACCAGGAATATTCATTATAAATTACTTGCACACCACATTAAAGTGAAAGAGAGCATGCATAAATATTATGCAACATAAAATCAGCTCAGTATCTACCTTGGTGTAGCCATGGTAAATTTTTAAAATATGGTGGGCCTGACCCTGACTTTCCATTATACCAAGCTTAGACTAATGAGACACGTGTGGTAGGCGTTAAGCACTGTGACTGCACATTGCAGTTGATGGGTTAAAGAGAGCCCCCTCATAATGAAAGGGTTAATAAACTGTGTATCTTAACAAAGACTTCAGCTTGAGAAGTCTCTTCCCAAACTGAGTGAAATTATCATTATATAGCTAGAATATGTTAACATCATACACAGTGGGTTTCAGAGAGAGAGAGGTAGCAAGACAGACACATGGTGGTGTAACACTTGAAGGCTCCAATTCTGATGAATGTCAGGTACTGGGCTCATTGGTCCAAGTCCCTTCAAGCCACCTGGAGGTTTTTAAGTCATGTAATACCGTCAGAGGCAATAAGCTAATCACATACCCTTCATTGTCAGGACTGTAGTAGCCTAATGTCAGGTCCATACACTTCCCTGTGAATAGTATGGAAATGGCTGGTATTGTGAAGGAGGCTGTTGTACTGTTCACCCTTGGTGAAGTGTGGATTGGGTATCAGGTGATGACTGGATAGATAGAGTGATATGCAGATTTTCTTAGAAGTGGCTGGATATATGTAATAAATAGCATTAAGTTTTAAAAGTCAGTTTCCATGCATACATGGGTCAGCCTTTTGAACATAATGGCTGCTGTCCAAGCTGCATGGTCTCTTGCAGCATTTTGGTTGAGTCTCCTAACCGCAAAGTTCCTTCTCAGGATATCATCCCATGTTTTCCTTGGCCAGCCCACAGGGGCTCTCACTTCCAAGTTCAGGTCTGTACAACACTTTGCCCAGTTATGCACACGCTGTCTCCACAAATCCAAACCACCTCTATGCCTCACCTCACCAGCGCTCGTAGTGATAAGCCCAAGTGTTCGCTTAAATCTGTTTACGTTGTGTTCCTCATTGTGGCATTACATATCCATCTTGCCAGTCTCATTTCTGTATGCTCATATCTGCAGACATCTTTCACTGTTCATTTGTTGCTGCCATAGAGCATCACACTTTGCACACATAAAGCCTATAGATTCCCTTTCATTCCTAGGAGAGAGTCTTCATTGTTAATAGAGGCAACAGTTCTCTAAGGAAGGGACTTTCTTGTGGAAATGTGTAATCTTGGGCATTTCTAAAATATTGAAAGTTTGAATGGTGAAGGTGGCTTGTCTTCTGGGCATTATGTTGATACCTGCTGTAATGTAGTTCTGTTTGCAGATTTCCTCTTCTGGTTTCCTTATTTTTCCTTTGCAGTTTAATAGGAACAGTAATACAGTAATGGTGGTGATGATGATATAAGAAATTGTAACACACTAATGGTAATGATGATTGTGAAGATGATGATGATGATATGATTATGAAATTAGCAAGTTGTTGCATGTCCTGGTATATGTATGCTATTTGGTAATGTGTATGAGTGTTTAACAGGTACAGGAGGAGGTATCAACCCTTCGTCGTGAGGTGAATCAGAAGAGTGAAGAATCTCGCCAAAGACAGTCCATGCTAGAGAAGCAAATCTTGGAGCTTGAAACTCTTGCTAGAACCAAACCAGGTCAGTTTTACTTTGTCACTTTTTTGCAGAGATCAAGATTAGTCCTTTGTGGTATCTACTTGCAATAACCTCATTGCCCTTGTATAGTTTTTAAATGCCCCTTGATCAAGTGAATTCAGTTGTTTCAGCTGATTGTGGTCCAAAAGGACCTGTTTTCCAAGGGGTGGTTGGAGTTTGTTGCTCACATAATTCAGGGCAGAAGTGAGCAGCCTAGCCTTGAGGCCCCCCCCCCCCATGCTTATGCATAGGCAGTAGTGGCTTGGGTATTGGATGGATATTTTCTTCATGCATATAAGCAACATTGAATTTAATTTTCAGTGCTGTCAGCAACAAAAGTTCTGTTGCCTCTACTCCATACTTTCATCAGGGACCTTGGATCTGTAGTAACTGACTGACTCATTTGATGACTTATTTTATCATCACACTAGTTATCAAGGTCCATGGAGAATTTTGTTATGTTCTTTGTCTTTACAGTGGAATTCAGTGTACTTCAAGATGAAAGGTGCAGGAAGTAGTTGCCTTTACTTATTATATTAAGGCTAAGTGCTATGTTTATCATATGAAAACTAAGTGCAGGTGATGTTACTGTGCTGAATTCATTAGACAGTAGTATTTTGATTCCAGGTGTGTATTATCCAGGCTAAACTATTTTGTTAACCCCAGACTAATGATAAAATAAGATACTGTAATTAAAGCATCTGGGAAGAAGAGTATGTGATCCATAATCCTTGTACTGCCTGATCTCCTTGGTTTGAATTTGAGAGACTTTCCAGGTTCAATTTTCATTCCTTTAATGTGTATGCAGTACATTCATTTTCTGACTTGTGATATAGACTTGATAGTTGGTTCCCTTTATACCCAGAAGTTGTCTTGTATGTTACACACACACCTAATGCCACCACCTGGGTGCTAATACACACTGATCTTATTGGATACATGATAGGGTTGTCATTCAGAATAGGGGTAGTGGTATTGTGGGGGCTATAACTTAACTCCTTTTAGATAGCAGTTCACTTCTCTAAGCACATGATCACCACGCCCTCAGGTGATGGTAGTGTTAAGCCAAGTAGTAGTGTGGTGGGCAGTGCACCTCCCCCACCACCTCCTCCTCCGCCTGGTGCCTCTGCCCCTGCCCCACCACCTCCACCATTACCTGGGAGTGGAGGGCCGCCTGCTCCACCCAGGTTGCCATTTGGTGGGATCGGTGGTGGGCCTCGGCCTCCACCACCCATGCCAGGTGCTGCTGTGGCGCCACCTGACTCCATGACCATCAAAAAGAAGGTCAACACCAAGTACAAGCTGCCAACACTCAACTGGGTGGCCCTTAAGCCTAATCAGGTCAGAGTTTGTTTTCTTGGTTTTTGAAAGGTTTAGTGGGTGTGAAGCTTCTTAATATGTTTTATATAAAATTTTGGTCACCTTTACCTTTTATGTCTCAGTTTTTAGACTAAATATACTAGACCTCTGTCCATATGCTCCTGATGGGGTAGTCCAGGATTGAAGGATGGATAAATGAAAATGTTATTGCATAACATTGTTGTCCTGTCAGGAGGACAGGTGTTATGCTTAACAATTTGTTGTGGCTTATGCCACATTGATATTGATATACAGTTTACAGGAACCTTTACTGAGAAGGTTAAACGTACCTCTACCTAGCCAGGTGTGGTGTAACTTGTTTAGTACTGTATTCTGGCCTACTTGAGTTTATTTAGTGAAGAGAACTCTTTATCTTTCAAAAGGTATAGTTCACTTACTGAAACCAGATACGCACAAGAACAGATAATGCACAGTTTGGTGTTTTGCTTGATTTGTGTTAACCCTGTCAATAGTACATGTATGTACAGGTATATTATTTGATTATTGCACAGTCTAGTCAGCTAAGGAAAATGCCTACTTATCAGAAGGTTATTTGCTATTTAAATAAATTAGTAATTAGGCATATGAATGCAAATTTTTTTTTTAACACTACAAATTAGGAGAATCTTAAGTCAGATTTCCCTGAAATAAAAATAACATTTTACATTTGGGGTAATATCCATTGGAAGAATTTCAGCATGCCCAAAGGTTTACTGGTACTGTTATGGCATTACGATGACAATGGTGATGATGATGATGATGATGATGATGATGATAATGATTTGATTATTAGTACTGGTGTTGAATATTATTATTATTATTCTACAGGTGAGAGGAACAGTGTTCAACGAGCTGGATGATGAGAAGCTGTTTAATGTGATAGATTTCTTGGAGTTTGAGGAGCATTTCAAGATTGGACTGGGTGGCGGAGCAGGCAAGGCCAATGGTGAATTGTCTGAGGTTGACTCGTTACATGCATTTGGCAGCAAGCGCATCAAGAGGCTGGAACTGACGTCTCTGATGGAACATACGCGCCTCCGCAATATTGGTAAGTATTGAAGTTAATGTGCTGGATTTGGCACTTGGTTTAGCTTCAAGTCCTTAGAGTGCATCAGCTGTATGATGGTTAACCTCAGTGTGGTGATTGCTCTGAGGGGAAGCATGGTATCCTTTGGTTATTTGATTTGTTTTAGCACTGGATTTAGCTTCCAGCCTATAGAAAGGATTAGGTGTACCATCGCCAGCAGTGATTTTTATAAGAGGAAGCAAGGCATCATTTTGACTGACATTTCTTTTACTGTAACTGCATATTATCAATGCAAATAAGTACAGTAAGTTGTCAGTATATAAAGAGTCTTTCTGTGTCCTTATTTGCGGCAAGTCCACAGTAAATTAAATACAGATAACCAATTTTAGATCCATCAGTAGCAGTAAAACTGATTTATCAATTTCCTCCTAATTTACTGTGTTCATGGGTAAGGTGAAGTGCATAAATTTGGATGTTTCTTTATGAGGTGGAGGCGGGATTGTGGAGGCTTGAATGTTGACTGAATGAGAGTGTGGCCTGTTTAATTGGGCAGGTGTTTGATAGCCCCCCCTTCCATTTTTTTTTTTTTTCAATGAAACTCACCTTGTTGGGAGGGAAAAGAGTTATTGATGATGACGATGATATGTGATAGGGTTGCAAAAAATGTGTGGATTATTGTGTGATCTATTTCAGTGGGAATTCTGTTGAGATTTCTCCTTCATTGGTACTTTCCTTGTTTCTTACCTCACCCCATCATTAGGTGAAAAAGTGAGTAGGGATGGTGACGACATGCATTTATATTTATAGGATTCTTCTCGCTGAGGATGAGATGGAGGGATGGAGTGGAGAGGTATATGAGAGAGGGGTGTGTGAGCTGGGAGCATGGCAATGAAATGGCGGGGGACAGGGCGAAATAAAGGCGATTTGTTTATGGCCACCCCTTACGGGATTTAGGTGTCTGGCAGTAGATAGATTCCCCCCTTATTTATTTTTAGACATTTGATGTTATTACATAGTTATTTCAGAGTTCACATGTTATCATATCTTTTCAGCTATTTCAAGGAGAAAACTGGACCTTGGATTCGATGTTGTGAACCGAGCCGTAAATTCCCTGGACCTTAAAACTCTCAACCTTGATAATGTAGAGCTGCTGCAAAGAATGGTACCCACAGAAGCAGAGGTTAGTACTGTTACAACCCATTGCTGGGTTTAATGGTGCTGATTTGATGGTGCATGTTTGGTGGTGCTGGAGAGGGATGCGTTTGTGTTTTGGCACCGATATAATGGGGCGGCTCAATTGCCTGCTTATACAAACGTCCCTCATAACGTGTAACAACAGTACAGTAGCAACAAACGTCCCTAATAACGGGTAATGACAGCAGCAACAGTCGTCCCACAACCACTTCCTTATCCCCCTAAAGGAAGATGGACTGCAAAAGAAGGCCAGATTAAGCCTTGCAGTCCACTGGGTCTGCATTTTAGATGAATTTAGGACCACAAAAAAATAGGTTGTAATAGGTGGCAATATTTTGATGCAGTACTACTTAGGAATGGTTATGTTATTTCAAGGTTTTTAGTGCTAGTAAATTCTGTAAAAGAACTGGGGCATATGAAAAACAAAGATCAACCATTATTATTATTATTATTATTATTATTATTATTATTATTATTATTATGGTACAGTATTGTTCTTGTGATGATATTGCTGATCATCTTTTCTGTCACAAACCAGATCAAGGCGTATCGAGAGTATGAGCGCGAGAAGAAACCAATCAACCAGTTGACAGAAGAGGACCAATATATGCTACATTTGGCCAAGATCGACCGACTCGCCACCAAGCTACAAATTATGAGCTACATCGCTAATTTCTTTGACAACGTCCATACTGTTACCCCGGTGAGGATGAGGATTGCATTCTGTGAGGTAGATAGGCTGAAATATTTGTGTGATGGGAGTTGAAGAAAGGGCAGACTGACGGTAGAGGACTGAATGATGTGGAATCAGGAAGGACAAGGAATGGTGCTTGACTTCCATTCCATGTGAACACAAATTGCAGAATGTGGATGATAATAATGTCTTTTTAGTCATTATGATGTATTTGCAATTTTTCTGTACTTTTGATTGTTATAAGAGATTAATGAAACATTGTTTGTCTTACAGCAAGTCCATGCAATCATCACTGCCTCAAGATCTGTCAAGAATAGTGTCAAACTGAGAAGATTACTTGAAATCATACTTGCATTTGGTGAGTGAGTCTTTCATACTTAATTTAGGATATTTTACTGATGTTCTGGTTATTCAGATGGAGTTAGCAGTGCATTAATTGTTACTGGAATTTTACTTCTTTATTATTCTGTTATAATCTTAATTTCTTATTTCTTTGTGTAGAATAGTTTTATAATAGTATTCTGATTTTTGCTCAGTACAGTGATCAATTTATGAAGTGTGCAGATGATGAGGTCTGTGAGGCAGAAATGGAATTCTGTGAGCCTAAATGCTGTGTGAATAAATGTCTCGCTCATTTTACTAGACATGCTATTGAAAGTTTTCCCCCATTCTTGCTTTCTTCCCTTGTCTATTGGACCCTCCCATGCCCCATCTTCAGGTGGGAGGAAAATTGGATTAAAACTCGTAAATGTTTCTTTTATTAGGCAATTACATGAACAGCAGCAAGCGAGGACCAGCGTATGGATTCAAGCTCTCCAGTTTAGACACTCTGTGTGATACAAAGAGCGCTGATAAAAAGATTAGTCTGTTACACTACATCCAAGACACCGTGCGCCTCAAGTTCAGCGACCTCAATAACTTCGACACTGAGCTGAGATTTATTGAAAAGGCAGCGCAGGGTACGTGTTATTAGTTTGTTTTCATCTGATAGGACTGGACCACTCCCTCAACTTGAATATTAATCATGGTTGTGTGAAATTCAGTGAGCCTTAGTTGTGCTTTCGGAATGAGTCTCCATGGTTACTAGTTAAATCACCTTGGTTACTAGTTAAATCAACCCTCCATTCTGACTCCATCTGACCTACTGAGCTGAAAGGAGTTAAGAAATTTTGTAAGATTAAATATACTATAATTAATGTGTTTAGTTGCTTGTACAGCAGGTAGCAGTGTAATTTACAACCTTTAACTCCTGTGATATGTTGCTACTGGATAAAATCATCTGTTGTTAACCTCTATAATTCCAAGATGTACCGGTTGCAGAGATGGAGGGTACATGAGATAGCACATGAACCCTTTAATTGCTAGGATGTCTCTCAGTTGCATAAATGAATAAAGTACCCAAGCACACGAGCTGTAATGAAAAGTCAGTAGGCAATATTTCTGCAGTCTACTGTGGGTCTAATAATAAAAAATAGATAAATAAAAATAAAAGTTGTTATATAACTAGGACTTTCATCACTGCAGTGTCGTTGGAAAACATCATGACGGACATCTCTGAACTGGAGAAGGGTATGGAGCAGACTAAGAAGGAACACGATCGTCACCGTGACCTACGCAGCGCTGAAGGGCAGGCTGCCATGGCCGTGCTTAAAGACTTCCTCGCTAACTCAGAAGATAAACTAAGAAAGGTACGGTTATGAACTTCCTCACTAACTCAGAAGATAAACAAAGAAAGGTACAGCTCTTATTAACTTCCTTGCTAACTCAGAAGGTAAACCAAGAAAGGTACAGCTCTTATTAACGTCCTTCTTTCCTCTGTGGCCTGAAAGACAGACTTGGACGTTTACACCTGCGACAAAATTTCCCCCATTGTTTGACCTCTTTTGCTTGTCACTTTCTCTGCTGGTTGATATTGCTTTCCTACATTAAGAGACCTGGTATTTTCCTCTGCACATTGATGATTCTCTTTGAAATGATGTGTCAGGGAGCAAACTAACAGAGATAACCTAAGTGTGAATTAGAGGCGCTTGAAGATCGGATGAACTTTTGGCCCAGCTGTGGAGTTCTTCATGATTTTGAGTCAGAGATTTTGGATGTGCTTTTTCTTTTTCTTTCTTTCTTTCTTTTCTTTTTCTTTTCTTTTTTTTAAATATATAACTCATTTAGTCATTATATTAACATAGTCCAAACTTATGGCCCCAGGCTTATCTGAAAGTGTTAACTTGCTGAACTTTTGGCTGACGTTGCCCTTCTCCAGCAGTCCACCATCCTTTTTTGGGGATGGAGAAAGAGGAAGAGTTGAGGAAAAGTTGTATAACCGGGCTCTGGAGTTCCTAGTTCCATCAGTGCTTCCTTGTGATCTGATCTGTTTCTAGCACCAGTTGAGTCTTGCAGTGCATTTAGAGAATACACTTGTTTGCTCTGTATGAGTGTTTCCATGTTCTATATTTCATTCACTTTAACTTGGCAGAGGTTTTTTCCCTTTTGCAGCCTGTATCCCAGAGTTGAATGTCAGAAGAAGAGTGTACGACAACCTTTCTCTATGACTAGTTCCATATTATTGTGTTAATCTCTTGTTGTAGCTCAGCATTCAAGATGGAGAGAGAACAGTCTTAACATGTAGTATAGGTAGATGGAGTATATTGAGTATGCTACGTACAGTTCTTTTATTTCAGTTGAAAGCAGAGTCAAAAACTGCCCAGACTGCCTTTGCTGAGGTATTGGAGTACTATGGGGAGAGCTCCAGGAGTATGGCACCAAACACATTCTTCGCTATATTTGTTCGCTTCACTAAGGCTTATAAGGTAAGAAGTTGATATGAATAGACAGTTTAAAGGATTATGGGTCATAGTCTCTTCAGGGTAGGGGCTCACTGATAGCTCTTCCTTACCTCCATTCCTTCTAGTACATAAGGGGTAGTAGTAGTAGTAGTAGTAGTAGTAGTATGGAAGGGAGGAAGTTGAGGGATGTTTGTCTAACCAGGCAAAGGAACCACTCATTTATATTGTTTCCACCACCTAAAAGCATCCCTCTCCAGCACCAGATTCAAGGGATTAAAACTGAACTTGCAATGGAGAACCAGCCCCCAGTAGTTGACAGACACACACTTGAGGTTATAAGATTGCAGTCATCCTATATCCAACATTACATGATGCATACAGTCAACATTGATTAGCAGAGGCCAGATATGTGCTATTTCCCATTACACAGATTGGGGGGCTTGCCATCCACTTAACAGTTTATATTTTAAGGATGCAGGTGTAGGTTTCAGTGTTATAATTACTCAGATGGAAGAAATTATACCCACATATTAAAACTATGCTCATTGTGAAGAAGCATGTTTCAGCCATACCTGAAGAGGGTCCAGATCAGGCCAAAATTATGTATGTTTGTTGCAACTCTTGAAGGTTTTTGTCATTTTCCCCCAGTTTTGAGACTCATATCATTTCGTATCATTATGCAAGCTAGACTGCAGAGGGCATCAGTGTTTCTTCCAAATGTTTATCTGCCTATCTATTGCCAGACATCTTAATCCTGTAAGGGGTGGCTATAAACAAATCGCCTCCATGTCGCCCTGTCCCCCACCATTTCACTGCCCTGCTCCCAGCTCACACACACCCTCTCTCATATACAGTACCTCTCTTCCAAATGTGAAGCAGGATCCTAGGCACTTGAGTATTGAGTTAATGAGAATACAGAATGGCCTATTTAGTTGGGCCTGCACTGAGTAGTTCTGCCAGTATGATGATTTTCCTTGCTCTCTGGACCCTACCTCACCTCATCCTTGGGTAGGGAAAAAGGAGGATGGGATAACGATAAATGACTTTCTCTAGCGTCCTTTGATACAGAGAATTTCCCACGAGAAACTGAAACCAAGAGATAAGAAAATAGTATAAAGTGTGTGTATATTTTTCATTAACCTCAATTATCTGTCTGCCGTATATAACACCGACCCTTCCCTTCTAATAAGTTGGATACAGTAAAAGTCCAATTCTTCGGCATCCAATTCCCCGGCAAATCTGACATTTCGGCAGTTTTGAGAAATAGTCCCATTTACGAAAATCTCTGATCGTTCGGCAGATTTTCCGATTTTTTCACAGTCTTGAAATTCTCCATGAGTCCTTAGAGCCTGTTGCAGGACCTTCTACTGCTGGGGACTTCTTCCAGCAGTAGCAGACTCCAATCAACCCCTTCTATTGTACATATGTAAATAAGGAACCTACTATAAGTTTAGGTAAGTGCATGTGAACTTGCAGGCCTACTGTACCATTATATTTATATACAGTATGTTCACTAAGTTCTTTATTTTTCATATTCATGTATAGTACTGTATTCATTACAGTATTGTACAGTATCAAACAGTATACAGTACTTTCTCCAAACACATTTGTAATGATATGAGTAGGGATGATAGTGTTCACCGGAACATGTAAGGTACTGAGTGGGTAGGGTTTTTGATAATTCAGCAATTATGATTTTTTGGCACTTGCCTGGTCCCATAGATGCCGAAAAATCGGACTTCTACTGTAATTGAAGAAGCTCTGTACTGTATTTTGAAATGTGATTGTGTGACCATAAGTACCCCAAAAATATAAAAAAATGTTCCAGTGATCTTGTGTGAGGATGAGTAAGGATACTGGGAGTGTGATTAGTTGGTGAATGAGTGTATGGTCCATTTCACTGTAAGAAAAAGAGGTCAGGATAATGATGATAATGACAATGAGGATAACAGTGATGATGATAGCAGTGGTGATGATGATGATAGCAGTGGTGATGATGATGATAACAGTGATGATGATGATGACGGTGATGATGATTGTGTGCCAACAGACAGTGGAGCAGGAGAATGAGCAGCGGCGGAGGTTGGAGGCTGCCAGTCGAGCTGCGGCGCTGAACCAGGAGAAGGAGAAGCAGCAGCAGGCACAACAGGAGCAGGTGGCACGCAACAACAAAATCAACGTCCGCAAACAACAGGTAAGAAATGAGTAAACATGGCTACTTAGTTTATTATTATTATTATTATTATTATTATTGTTGTTATTGTTGTTTATTTATGTATTTATTTATTTATTTAGTTTTTTTAATGCTTCAGTGCGAGGACAGAGGTTTCCATTTAATTCATAGTACATGTTAAATATTTGATTCACCTTTGAATTTTTTAAGACTGGAGGATTTGGCACAGGAGATCTCTTTGAACAGTTCATATATAGCCTTTTTTTTTTTTTTTTTTTTTTTTTTTGGTGACAAGAGAGGTAATTGCTCTCTCAAACAATAAAATCCATTGAAGGTCACAACAATAAACTCAAAGAATGCATCATGGGATTCAAAGGGTAGAGGAAACATGTTTTGTTCTCACACATCGCTGCATTTGAAAAAGCCCTGTGCCCTTCATATACCTAAAGTTTGACAAAATGTTAGCCAGGAAATTTGATTCAGAATGTAAACAGTGTGGGATGCTTGAGAAGTAGTTATTGGGAGTATATACAGAAGTTATAGATGATAGACCATTTTAAATTATAATACATTCTGTACTCATGTATTTCCTCATTGATCTTATTCAGTGGACACATCAGGTCAGCCCATGCAACAGGTGATGCTGTATTATGTAACATGTAACTGTAGGCAGAGATATTGAGTTATTATCCTGACAATAAGATACATCAGGAATGAAATGTATGGTTGTATGTACAGCTATACCCATTCTCAGGCAACTGGTCATTTTATGCCCTGCCATCTTCCCAAAGTCGTGGCCTCAAGTAGATGACCTTCCACTTTCTGGGCTGTGGGTGAGGGTGTGGGGCTTAAGAGGCAGATTGTGGGGCGGTGGGTATAGAGAAACACGTTACTGTGACGATAGGACACATCAGGTATGAACATGATAGTCCATCAGTACCCTTGTATTTATATACCACTCTGCAAAAAGCTGGGAAGGAAGCAGCAGAGGTAAGTAACAGGGTACATCTACCGTAGTGAACTGGCCATAAATCAGGTCCAGTATATACAGTGGAGTTGCCATCTATGTGAATTTTATCTGTGTGTCATCTGTACAGTACAAGACTACATCATCAGGACCCTCCTCCCCCCCACCCTTCCCCCCCAAAAAAAAAAAAATAATAATAATAATAATAATAACATGGTATAGGAAGCTACACACAGTTTATCATAAGCAAAGGTAATTTTTTCCTTGAAGAAAATTGTCAATGTGGTGGTGCACAATTGTTAACATGAAGGTGCAGTTCTTTTTGTCCAGGGACCAAATATCAGTTCTCTGTGATGTCAGTAGCATCCTCAACTTACTGTCCCTCCCATATACCTGCCTTTCATCATCACATGAACAGCTCTAGTGAAGTTTAATGTTGGTACATTGATGTATACTTCGCACACCACAGCCAGCCTTAGACCCCTGTGGGAAGGGTGAAGAAGTGTAGTGTGTTGTATCAAGGCAAAAAGTTTGATATGGTAAGCACTATGTTGGTAGTAGAAGCAAAGCTTCTCATGCCTGGCATGATTCAGTAATTGAGTCAGCAGGCTGTGCAGTTCACTAGAACAAAGCAAACTTGCTGAGTGCACAGTAAACAAACAGTAGTGGTGGTGTTTATTGTTATAAATACTGTTGCAAATTACAGTATAATATTTGCAGAAACATTTCTGGCTCACTGCATCTGTACGAGCCAGAAAGAGCTTCCTTGTGACTATGCTTTCTTTTGGGGTGAGGTGTGTGTGTTGTGTGTAGGCTTTTGTTTGATTTCTGAACAGGGATCTCTCAAAGGTTAAAGCATCTCCCGGCTGACTTTAGTCTTTTATATACAGTACAGTAACTCAAAGGAATGTACTACAGAGCTTTGGCGGGAGTGAGGGTGTCTTCAGGCGAGGCCACAGCAGGGGATCTTATTGAATACCTGGAGGCAGTCGCTGATGAGGGAGGCTTTATGACAAATTAGTTTTTTTTTTTTTTTTTTTTTTTTTTTTAATGTGAGGAAGAAGGAACCAAGGGCCGCGAGCCCGCATAATTGCTCCTTCCAAGAGAAGAACAAAATACAAGAGAGAGCCAAATTCAAGATCAAGATCAGACAGAACTCCTTTGCCGTGGATGAAGAAGCTAAACTTAGCATACAAGACAGACAGGAGTGAGGAAGATGGAGGTTTGCAAGTGACAGCTCTGTTCCATGCAAAGGTGACCAGACTGTAAAGTACAGCCCATGGTTACTCATGCAGGATTGTTTTACCGGCAACAGTGTGGACCAACCGTTACTTTTTTCCAGCAATATGGGAGATGGTTACTTATGATTTCGGAAAAACAGCAAGACCCCATATCCTCGAAAGAGCCAGGATACACAAGGACATGACGCTTCTGCACCATGTGCAGAGTCATGTTTTCTCAATCAGAAACTGACAGTAAAAAATGTTTTGAAAGTCTTTCATATAATAATTGCATTCAGTAACATTGTAGTGGCATGGAAGAATGTCTGTGTTGGGATGAAAGCAGGAGCAAGAGCAGCATTTGCAGAGGGAAGAGGTTAAACTAGGTGAGCTGGAACCATAGTAACATGTGTACTTTTGCTGCCTGTAAGGACCCTCTCACCATCCACAGCCCCACTCAGGCTAAGCATTCATAGGTGTTTTGGGTCATGGACAAGGCTGTGTGTTGCTAGCAAGAAACGCAAATTGACACACTGCAGCTTCAACCAATCACCACCTGCTCAGCCTGAATCAGAGGACTCTTTTTGTGGAGGAACTGGAGGACAGCATTGTTTAATAGTTTGTGTCATCCACCTTGAAGGCTTTGCAAAGGAGGTAATGAAGCTAAGGGAGCAGAAGGTGTGGTAGGAGGGCCAGCAGGAGACAGTGCAGATCTTGAAGGGATCAAGTAGCCCTCAAGTACAGGCAATGGGAACTCAGCCTTCTCACTTCTCTGTCAGTCCAGGTGTGTAACTTACTTGTTTGTAGTTTCAGATACTTCAAATTCTTTTTATTGGTTGACTAGTATTTATGTGGAGGCAGTAGGGTTGTTACTGGAGGAATGTAATGGGAGGGTGTGGTTGGAAGGGAGTTAACTTACCACTTGTAGTGTATCATCTACATGTTATAATTTTGGAACAGAATTACTGCATAGATGGTGACTCACTGTATTATTAAATCCTCAGAAAGTAGACAGAATAGAGTAAAAATTGCATAATAGGATTGAAGGAGTTAAGGTCTGGATCTGGAGGCATTTTGTTGCAAACACCTTTGATGAACTCTGGGATTGAGTATGTACGGTAAAATATGAGTAGTAATAGTAATTCCTAATAGTAATTTCATTATGCCAAGGCATTTTATTAGAACTCACTGATCACTTAAAATACCTGTAGATACTGTATTTTGAAATGTGCCTGTTGTGATGGTAGAGTATTTTGTTTGATTCATATTTGCAGCTGAAACTATTGCACTTCACTGGTGTCCTGCATATAGTGAAACACTCTGTAGTTTTTTTTTTTATATTGGTAACTGGATATGTTTGGTTTTGATCAATCTAGTATAGGGCACAAAATCATACTCTCTTCACCTCAACTTGGCCCTGATTTTTGTCCTTTTGCACCTTATTTCACATAACTCTGTGGCAGAAAATAAGACAATACTGTGGCACTCCATAATTTCCGTAGCAGTTGTTTGTGATTAGCGACATATGTTAGTGTTAATCCTTTATTATTACTCGGCATTCAAGATGGAGAGATGGCAGTTGAAGGCCAGGTTAGAGGAAAAAAGAATAAGGCCAGGTTAGAGGAAAAAAGAATATGGTGTAATATAATGACTTTTCCATCTGGCTTTAATAACAATAATCGTTAACTAGCCTGTAATTTTTGGTGTTCAGTACCCGTAAGGTCTAGGAGTGTGTGAGGCTGAACCATTCCATTATCCAGAGACCATCACTATCCTCCCTTATATGGTTGCAGGGATACAATAAGGGAGTTAATTATCTTACTAATGTTTGGTGGGAATTATCATGTTAAGGTCTAGTTAATACCTATAAGTAACTCATTCTTTGTCTTTCCCTCAGGCATATGGAGGCAAGGTAATCTTATTTGTTTACAGTATACTTGTGCTTGATAGACTAACTCACGTCCAGTGTTTGTGTTGCAGTCGCCTCTCTCGTATATGATGTGAGAGTGATGCACTGCTAATACATACTAAGTGTCTAGGCTTCAAAGCTGTGTTAATTGTTCAAATGCAGGAATTATACCCTCATTTTGAAAGAGTGAGGATTCAGCAGTTTTGACACAACTTGGACCCTTTTTAAGTTCGACCTAAAAGAAGATCCAAGTTGAACTGAAATTGTTGCATCCTCACAGTAATAGTAGTAATAATAATAGTAGTAGTAGTGGTGGTAGTAGTAGCAGTATAATTAGTAGTAGTAGGAGGAGGAGGAGGAGGTACATCTGAAACGTGAACCCAGTGGACTGCAGGTTGAAGTTGTCTCTTCTCCTGCTGCTCACCATCCTCTTTGGGGGGGATAGGGAAGTAGTTGAGGGATGTTTGTATATTTTGGCAGCTCCATCACCTAGCTATATTGGTGCCACCACATGAAGGAACCCCTCCCTAGCACCAGTATCCCCACAGCAGAACACATTGTCAGTATGAGGGAAGGTGTCAGTATGAGGGTATAAGTCTTCCATCTAATACATACTAAAATCATACTTTTCATAGTCTAGCAACAGTAATATGTCAGTGATTTTTATCCTTTAATTTCTTTCACTATTTCAAAGCATGAGCATTTGGTCATCAGATTTAGTCAGTGTATATATATTTACTAATGAAAATTTCAGTGTATAACAGATGTATAGTTTGTTTTGTGGTTTATTAATATTTGTACTGTAAATTCTCATATTATACACATACTGTTTTTTATTTGTGTATTGATAGACTGTATACTTAAATAGCTGGTAATCAGAGAGGCAGGTATTAGTGTATATGAGCTTAATGAATGTTAATTGGAGTGTATCTGAGCACCTGTGGAGATAGGAAGAATGAGTACACAGTATTCCAAACCTGTTAAATGTAATTACATGAAGTGGAAAGATCTAGAGTTTGGGTGCAGAAAGAAGGTCCATCCATCCATCCATCATCCAATCCTACATTGCCCCATGGGGAGTGTAGGTGCCCGGGGCTATGCAGTTGGTCTCAACATTTAAGATGAGAGTGACAGCCTCACTCATCCCTGAGTGGCATTACATGAGCAATCAACCCCAACCACCCCTTGGATATAAACCTTCACCAGCTCAATCTGACTGGAGTGCAATAATTACCCACTAAACCACCAGGCGCCAAAATTTGGTTACATGGTTACCACCCAGTGTAGTAAATGGTTTCCTGGTGTACAGGAAACCATTTGGCTTGTCACTCAGTGTACAGTAGAGTCAACTACAGGCAGAAGGAAAAGGAAAGAATGAAGGAAAGGAAGACAGAAGAGGGAGTGTAAAGTCACCCGTAGGCAGAAGGACAAGGAAAGAAAGAAGGATGGAAGAGAGGAAAGGGCAGACACCCGAGAGCAGCACTACATCGAGTGAGTGGATGGTGACAGTGTCAGTTTATTTATTTATTTTTTGATTGTATTTATTTATTTTTTGCAAGGAAGAAGGAGCCAAAATCTAGGAGCCCTCAAGATTTTTCCCTCCAAGAAAAAATAAAAACAAAATAACAGAGAGCCAAATTGAAGATCGGTTAATTTTGAGATGCCAGGACACCTGCATTTAAAAGCGGCAAGCTTGCTTTTAGCAGGTGTTTAATGATGGGGAAACCACATTTATGTCCATACTAGGAGACTTGCAGTTCCTGGGTTATATGCTCCTACTCTTACCTGTTTAGTTAAATGCTGTTGGGAGACTGAGGACTGAGCATATTATTAGAAGAGGATTGTGGTGTAAAATGAGAAGCAGTACACTGGTGAGGGAGTGAGGGAGGGGGGGAAGGAAAGAGAAGGAAGGAGGGAGGGAGGGAGGCAAGGAAAAGAAAGGAGGTAGGGAGGGAAGGAGTCATACATACCAACCATTCCAAGATACCAGAACTGTAGTGCTCATTCTGACTACCACTGTATGTTTGCAAGTTTTTTTGTTAGGAGTATGAGACATAGATGGTGAAGTATGGTATGTGATAGTGAAGTACAGTGTGTGATGGTGTATTTTGTGGTACAGGAGGCGATCATGAGTGAAATGAAGGCTCGCGGTGTTGTTGCGGACAAGCGACTGTTGCCTCAGGAGGATGTGTACCATGGTGCCCTTGAGGACATCCTAATCGGCCTAAAGAACGAGCCCTACCGCCGTGCCGATGCCGTCAGGAGGAGTCAGCGCAAGAGAAATGAAAACGTTCGCCTATCTCGCACGTTAGATGACATGGAGTTTTAAGTAAGACATTTGAATTGTTTGGAGAATTCTGTGTCTGTCTGCATAGTATGATGGTCCTGACAAGAGACCCTCCATGCATTCTCCTGCACCCCCTTAGCAACTGCCCTTTTGCTTGTACGATACACCACTCTCCCTCATACCTCACTACTGTGTCTGCCAGTCTGCACCTAGTTCTGCTTACACTCATGCAAACACAACACAGCACTGTTTGAATTTTGCATGTAAAGCACTTTTGTCTCTGAACATACCCCACATTTATAGCTGCCATCCTTGCTTTCCTTCAGTTATTTTTCAGTCTTAGTTGATGTAGATATTAAGAAAGAGTATGTTTGAGGTGCTCTTGCAATTGCCATTAAATACAGAGGGGTGAGGGGATCATCTCTGTTCAGCCTCAGGTCAATGAGATGAGAGCTTCCACTGTGCTTGAAAAACCTACAGAAACGACTTGTAAAGTCCGTGGGATTCAAACATTTTATGCACTGACATATAGCATAGCCAACCCCCCCCCCTTTTTTTTTTTAAGTTTCTGCAGGTTAAAAAACTCCTGGTTTCACTGATTTTGTAGAATATTCTTTCTGTGTTCATGTATTATCCTTTAACTTTTTACCTTTCTATATTTATTATTCCCAGAGGGAAAATGTTTTTTCTGCTTCTTCCTACTGTTCTTGTTTTTCCAACCAGTCTCTCGATGCCTTCATACCTTTATTTCTGGGCCAGTTGGGCAAAAAAATCAGTACAGTATGACATATGTATGACATGGTGTGCTACATCTGGGCCCCCTCCTTCATCCCCAGGACATCATTTGGCCTGAATATCAGCCCCTGGAGGCCTGCTTTACTAGAGATAAATGGAATTGCCAGGCAGTAATGTTTCTGCTTCTACAGAGACAGATTTGAGGGAGGTGGTAGCTGAATTGGTAGAGAGGTGGCTAGCAGTCCTAATGGACCCGGGTTTGAATCTCTGCAGGGGCAGGGAACAGATTAAGAATTTGAATTTCATAAAAGACTTTACTGATCTACCAGAAAACCCATCAGCATATAACAATACCCCTGCATGTACCAGGACATCAGTCCTGTATGAAACAGCCCTAGCAAATGTTCGTAGGACGTTGGGTGTTAGCACAAAAGAGGTGACAGTTGGAGGTGTATGATATGTAGGAGGACTACTGGGCCTTGGGAACAGGCTGTGAAGCCTATGCCCAGAGTCAGACACATTCTTCTCAGCCATTCTTAGTCACACATTTAATGAGCATTATGGCCTTGGAGAAAATGAATGTTAAACAGTATACTGTACTTTTAACTGCATGGACTTGTTTTCCATAGTGTTGCAGTTTGATTTATGACTTCAGGCCAAGGAACTGAAACACCTTTACCAAAAATACCAAATAATTTCTGTGTCAGGAGTGAAAGCAGATGGGGGCAAAATTATATGCTGGATGCTGAGGTTCTTTTCCTGTATTTTAATGTAAAAGAAATTTGATTTGCTAATATGGTGAGCTTTACAAAAATTCATTAATGTGAGTGGAGGAGAGGGGGTGTAGTCTTGAGCATTGAACCTATTTTCAGTGAGTATATTTTCCTGAAATGGCATTAAAAAAGTGCTCTCCATTTGGCCATACTCTCCTGTGTATTATTGTTGTATAATTTATGTTCTGTGTAACATAATAAATTTCTGTAGTGTGATCTGTTGTCTACTGTCCTTACTAATTTCTTATTATTTTCTTACCATGTATATAGTAGGTTTTAAAATATATACCTCCATTGAAGTCTCTGAGGACAGGTTGGAATCCTTTATTTTTTTTTGAGGGGGGGAATCCTTGTGGTGCTTTTTTATTTTTATTTATATATTTATTTATTTTTTGTGCTGTCTTTTTGGAATCCTTGTGGTTGTGTTTTTTTTTTTTTTTTTTTTTTTTTAATCCTTGTGGTGGTTTTTTTTTTTTTTTGTGCCTTGTCTTTTTGGATTTTTTTTTTTTTTAATCCTTGTGGTGCCTTTTTTATTTTTTATTTTTTGTCCTTGTAGTGCCCCCCCTTTTTCTTTTGGCTTAGTGGTGTCTTGTTTTGCTATATTGTTTACACTGGTTGTTATGTGTGTCTATGGACTATGCCTTGTTATATGCATGTATTTGGTGGTTTGATGGCAGGCTGAAGGTTATATAACGGAGTGATATATAAATTCTCATCAGAAAAGATTGGGCACGATGTTAAAAATAATTCAATTCAAAGCAGAAATGTGGGTATGATTATTGTGATGGTGATGATTGTGATGATGATGATGATGATGGTGATGATGATTATGATTGTGATAATGGTGATGTTGATGGAGATGATGATGATTGTAATTGTGATGATGATGATTGTGATAATGGTGATGATGATGATTGTGATGATGATGATGATGATGATTGTGATGATGATGATGGTAATTGTGATAATGGTGATGATGATGATGATGATTGTGATGATGATGGTGATGATGATGGTGATGATGATGATGATGGTGATGATTGTGATGATGATGGAGATGATGATGATTGTGATGATGATGGAGATGATGATGATTGTGAAAATGATGGAGATGATGATGATGACTGTGATAATGGTGATGATGATGGAGATGATAATGGTGATGATTGTGATAATGGTGATGGTGATGATGATGATGATGATAGAGTAAGCCTGATTAATTACTCATTCTTCCTGACAGATGTGTAGGGGAGGCAGTGATGGGTGATGCAGAAATCCATCACCAGAGAATCATCATCTTGCTCGTTTACCCATTTAATAGTAAGTTCGTTTTGTCACCTCTTTTAACAGTAATTTTTTCTATCAAGTCCACCGTAGAGTGCAGAAAAAAACCCTTATAAAGCTCCACTACTACCCAAAGCCAATTTTTTTAGTTTTTCCCAAGTTACCTTTTTAAAAATTTTCAAAGTATACCATAAAGTACAGAATAATTGCCTTGTAAAGTTCCATTGTTACCTGTAAAGCTGATTTTTTTAGTTTCCCCCAAAATACAGTATTCGATGCATGGGAAAAGTTGTGATATATTTGAATGCATCTATTGTATACTGAGGATTTCCTGTACTGTTAATAAATCAGTGTGGGCCCAAAACTAAAATCAAATTGGTAAAGGAAAATTGGTTGTTAAAATGTCCTCTGGGTTGTCATCTTACCTATTTCACTCCATTGACTTAATTTATTCTTCCTACCTCCAAACGATTATGTTCAGCTTTGGAAATATCTCATACACTGCAGGGGTTAATGAGGGAGTATCTAACCCCTGCCGTGCCAAAAGTCTCTCCTAAGCTGAGTAAAAACACCCGAAGGGACCAGGATATAAATAAAGTGTACATTACTGGGGTGAAGTGGGTAAAGACTTCAGCACAAGGACTCAATAACACTTGCTATCCCTAGATGATTTTATTCAGCTCAGGAGAGACCTCGAAGAAGTCCGATTTAAAACTGATGAACCAGACGATTTGAAGAGGTCAGATTTAACCTTCATTATCCAGACTTTTTGAAGAAGCCAGATTTAAACTTCAGACTTTTAGAAGAAGCCAGATTTAACCTTCATCATCCAGACTTTTTGAAGAAGTCAGATTTAAATTTCATTGGCCAGACTGTTCAAAGACACCAGATTTAAACCTCATCATCCAGACTTTTTGAAGAGGTCAGATTTAAACTTCATTAGCTGCATCAGTGTAAGAAGTCTCCTTAATTACAGTATATAGTCTTTATGTACCCATTCACTACTCCAGCTCTCCACAAAATGAATAAAATAATCTGGGATAGCGAGAATAAATTAACATAGAACCCCACGGGACTGAAGGAGTTAAGTCTGTTCCAGGGTGTGTATATGTATGTAGTTAGATCAGTTGAGAGATGAGTTTCCTTTAAAAATTACATTCCTTAATATTTGCGACAAGGAATTCTATAGAAATGTTTATGTAATTCACTCGACAGTAGTGTACTTTGATGTGATGCGGAAAAAATAAGCTTGTGCACATGTTACAGAAATTACTGTCTTTGTGTAAAACTCCATATTCTTGGAGGTATATTGGCCAGTGTTGTCTTTTTATTTATTTATGAATTTATCAGTAAATGTTTTCATCTTGTTTTGTTTCTTGGTACAGTATATATAAGACAGGACATTTTGACAGTGCATAAACTGGACACAAATTTAGAGGCTGTTGAAATAAGGACTAACTTGTGTATTAGTTGAAATAGACAATCCGAAACTGAGACACTCTCTATATATGTTATTAATTTTGTTTGGTTTGTGTCTTAATCCTTTCGTTATGGTGATTTATTTTTCATTTTACTCCTGACACCACCAGATAATTAATTTTATTTGTTAGGAAAACCGCACATGGGGAAGGGGTTAATGAAGGCTGTATCCATCCCCTCTGGTTTAAAAATTTGAAAAATCTCCATGAATAAAGTAATTTTGGAGGATAACAGGAGTAAAATTAGAAAAAAAATCATTGTAGTGAATGGATTGATGTGAGTTTTCAGTCTTCGTTATTATGGGAGTGAGAGTTGTGTTTACATTCTATTGTTATCTGAATTAGCTTCCCTGATAAAGTACACAGAGGCGAATTGTTTGGTAGATCTGATAGTAATTACTGTATGTATAAGAGCCTAACCTTGGCCCCCTACACCTCAGATAGGGTAAATTGGGGTTGCCTGGCTTTATGGATGTATATATGTTTGTGAGTAAGTTGTAATTAGAGGGTTACAGTAGTCTAATATGCTATTTTTCTAATATTGTTGGTAATACAGTACAGTAGTCCAGTAGTCTTGTACTTTCATAACATAGGAAATATTCTTGAAGCATTATTTGATACGTTTTGCACATAAACTAGGTCGCAGTCAATTTCGTATTTAAAGATGGCTAATCAGGGGTATATCCAGGCCTATAGAAGGGGGTCCAGATCATAAAGTTGAGAGGGAGGGATGGGAGGGGTGAAAAAAGAAAGAAAGAAAGGGAAGAAAAGAAAAGATGGAAAGGGTAAAAAAAAAAGTGAAAAAGAAAGAAAGGGAAGAAAAGAAATGATGGGAAGGGTAAAAAAAAAGTGAAAAAGAAAGAAAGAAAGGCAAGAAAACGAAAGAAAAGATGGGAAGGATAAAAAAAAGTGAAAAAGAAAGAAAGAAAGGGAAGAAAAGAAAAGCTGGGCAGGATGATAAAGAAAGAAAAAGGAAAGCCAGTATCATAACTCTGGAGGGATCAGTTCAGAAATCCTAAAATCCTGGAGATCTTTGACTCTATTTAAAATCCTTGAACTTTAACTGGAATAAGATAGAGTTGGGTCAGGCATGTGAGAGTTCATGTTGACAGTACTATCACTCATAGGTCTATATTCTAGTAGGGTATGGAAGCTCTAACACCTCTTCGTAAGTGATTTATTTTGCTAATTATTCCTCACTCTTTGTCTTTAAATCATTCAAGTACCACCATACTCAGTGTAAATTGCACAAATATTGATATTAGCTAGATGTATCCATAAATAAATCACTAAAGAAGAGGTATTAGGGAGCTTCCTTAACTGGCAAAAGCAGGACCTTAGACTCTGATGTCCATGGCTTGTATTCTGGTTGGCCAAGAAAGCTCCCTAACACCTGTTCCATGCCAACTTATTTTTGGACATGGCTCAATATTATTCCCTTGTAAGTCATATATGCTAATTATACTGATGTAAGTATGCAGTAAAGAGCATAAGAGGGAAAATTAATGGCATGGTATGGCAAATAAATCACTAAGGAAAAAGTATTAGGGAGCTTCTTTACTAAATGAAAATACACACCCATGAGCTGAGTGAAATGTGTACTGTAACATTAGCCAGAAGAAAATGTAACAGGTTTCCTAGTACTGTACAGTTTTAAGGGGGAATATATTTGGAATGATGTGTCGGAAAAGGATACGTTGTTCATTGCATGTTCAAAATGACCTGTCCAATTGTTCATATACTGTGTGTTGGTTGATGAGGGATTTGGGGGGATTTTCATGGAGGGAGGGAGTGGATTTACCCCTGCACGTGTTGTGTGTGTTACCGTGTCCATTATAATCGTCTTCCATTCTGTTGCACATTAAGTAGCGGTTTTGTTGACATATGAAGCAGTACGACTAAGGACAATTAGTCCTTTTTCATTGTATTTTCTATTAAATCCATAGTAAGTTGCAGGAAAATCTGCCTGTCCATAGAAAATTGAAGAGAAATTGCTTGTCCACAGTCACTTACAGTAATTCCTCACTTAACAATGCAGATGTGTCTAAAACTTTGATGTCAAGTGTTATGTGAGGATTGTGTTCTTATCATTGCATTGTGTTGTATCAAATATAAAGTCTCCAACATGTTTGTATGCATCGTCCTTGGTCTCCTAATGACGGCTCTCCTCACTGCACAAAATCTCGCAGCCTCCCTATTCAGTCCCTTATCCCTGAGGTTGCACTCTGTGACCTCATCCCAGGTCATTTCCGGTCTGCCTCTTGCAGCCGTACCCCTGACGTTCACACTTCTTACCTTTCGTACCCAGTTGTCATTCTCTGTCTTCTCAACATGGTCATATGTTTGAGTATGAAATATTACTTATAAAAAATCACATTCAAGGCTGTTGTGACTGGGTGTATCGGTGTGTATGAAGTCTCAAAGCCCATAACCAAATTAAAGAAGTACTGATATGTTGGGATTTATGGTTGTGTAAGTCATACCAAGCCTAAGACCCTGTACTGCACATCCTGACTACTTCATAATGGTGTGTTAAGTGTAAATTATTCCTCTGTTGATTAATAGCTTTCTAGTGAAATCCGTGTTAAGTGAGAGCATGCTAAACGAGGAATTACTGTATGGAGAAATTACCTTTACAGTTCCATTGCTACCTATAAAATTGATTTGCCATTTACCTCATTTTAGAATACAAATTGTGTGAAAAAAGTGAAAGTTGTGATAATTTGGAGTATCTGTGACCTAAAACAAAGACTTTCTGTACCTTAAAAAAAAGAAAAAAAAGAAAAGGATAATGAGGTTTGGTAATGTATTTCAGGTGTGTATATATGTGTATAATGGAGTGATAAAAGCTACAGGGAATTTCAGTGAGATGATTTTTATGAATTGGTGTATACATTGATGACTGATGTGTGCTTAAGTTTACATATTTGATTATCACTGGGCATTACTCAGTTAATTATAGAGCATGGGAGACAAATGAAAAGCCTGTTTATTATTACTTGTACTCAAAAGTATTTCTCGTAAAAGGAAGACTGATTGTAAAACCGAATCATTTACTTTTACCCATTTCTTTTTCATTATTTTTACCACATTCTTATTCATTGCTGAAGCTGTAACTCCTTCAGCCTGTGGACATCTTTTCTCTTAAATCTTTTCATTTTATTTGTGCCACCTTCTAGTTGTTTTATTTACCTTAGGATAGACTTTTTGAACTGAAGGGGTTAGATGTAAATTTGTTGCTGCAATTCTGGGCTTGTATGGATGTGAGCCCAGTAGACTGCAGACTGAAGTTAACATTCCTTAGTCCATTATTTTCCATTTGGGAGAGTTGACTGAAATCACTTTTATTTCATGTTTACTTCCTCTTAGCATATCAACCAAAAGTACATCCAATATAAATTTTCTTGTGCTGTTGATATACAGTAGGTGTCGTCTTTATAAGCAAACAAAGTAACAAACACCGAACAAACCCAGATCAACCCAAAGTTAGCCTATTAATGAGACTGCATCCAGCTGTTATATAATCATCCTATACACCTTGGCTATGTACCTATGATGGTAGCTAGATCTAGTAGTGTACAAGACTGTCAGCTTAAAGTTTTTGTTGGATGCTGGTTCACTACATTGAAAAATGATATTGTTCATTTGTGTTAAAGGCTCCAGCATACTTCCATACATCAGCCTTGGTCACCTGATTTTGGCTGTCCACATTGCTTGATCTCTGGCAGTCTCCCTATTCATGCCCTTGGACATTGAAAACTGCAACTGATGTAATTTTCACCAAGATATATAGAGTATCATATTTCACAGCATCCTTGTGGCATGTTATTTGTGAAGACGTCGAAAGGTGTTGAATGATGATTGTGATTGTAAAACTGTTCATGGCTGGCATTAACCTCTTCAGTCTGATGATATATACAGCTTTATTTAACCCAAGCAACTAAACATCACTCCTTTGTAAATTAGTGTATTGTTACCCAGAATAATAGATGTCCTCAAGGCTGGGGTTTATTGCAGCAGAATGTTGTAGAAGAAGGTGTGATTAAATTTATCGGAAGTTCCCAGCACCAGTAATATGTATAGTTAAGTTTTGAAAGTGCATTTTGAAAGCATATCTGAACTTTAAATTTGAGTAATTTGTTTAAAAAGAAATGAAAATATGGTATTGCATAAAAAAATGGAAATGAATAGGATTTGATATGTTCTGTTTTTAGTTTCTGTAATGCAGTTAGTAATACTTAACTGCCTCTTACTCTCTTATTTTAATTGCTTTATCTTTTCTTTATTTTTTCTAGTCCTCAAAATAAATCTGTGCTTTATTTTTCAGTCCTCCTTACAGCAGCCAAGGGTTGAGGTAGATAATCAAAAATGGAGAAGGATTTAAGTGCAGTTTTTTTAATTTTGTTCCCTTCATTAAATGTCACCACACTGTTATAACGAAAAGACATGAATTTGACCAAGTTTATGATCAGTTCGGTACAACTGTTTGAATGCCGTTATGAAATACTGTTAGCTCACAGGCATCACAGCCATAGTTCAATCTTGTTATCAGTTGAGCGAACTATGAGACACTGAGGCATCGTATAGCAAGGCACACAGACACAGGTGGGTCCCATGATATGAGTGAGATACAGTATATTCATGGAGGACTGATTGCATGGCTGATACTCATATATTGGATTGGAAATAAGGATCGGGAAACTGACAATGGAGTACAGTACATACCTTATGGGAAAAATAGGATTAGGTCAACTGTCCCTGTTTACATCACCAAATTTGGGTATAAATTGCCCATTCTTGTATCATCAGTTTCTCAAATAGCAGCTGTTCTTATAACAGGACCCACTTGCATTAACAAAGTTCAGTGTTAAAATTGGTAGTGTAATGGTGTACTGTAGCACAACCCTCTTTTGTCTTGCAGCTGTTGCGGCATTAAGACTCCAAATGATTAAGCACAAATTACTGTCTTATGCATTGATACAGTTCTGAGGTACAGCTGTAACCAGAATAATTGATATCCATTGTGTTTCTGCGTCATACAGTAAAGGTTTTGTATTTTAGTGCTTCGAGGAGATGTCAGTAATTGGTCAAACGGGAATATTGTAAATGTGATGACGGGGAAGCAGCATCAGTCATAATGTACCTCTTGGCTGTCTAGTGAGTCTATAAATGGATGGTAGATACTGCCATTTTTTTTATATATTCAGCATTGCTTGATTGTTAAGTTTCCAGTAATGGCTTTATAATTATGATAATATAACTGTAAATAATTGTATATATATACATATATATATTCTGTAAATCACAGATAAGATATGCACAGGAATACTCACTGTATATACAGTTTATATATATATATTTCAAAAAAAGTATTGAACATGTACAGATTTTTAGAATTTTTAATGGTGGACAACCGTAATTTGTCAATATTAAATGAGATGTCTGTGAGATTTTATGCCCAGATGAATCCTCCAGTGGTTCAAGACAGGGAGGAATAAGAGTTGGCTTGCAATACTGCCTCTTTCATGCTGATGACATAGAGAATAATGTAGGGCCAGAGAAACACACCAAACCTCTCTCAGCTCGGGAGTACTAGCCAGCAGAGGAGTGCAAGAAGTGGCTGTTAAATATTATGCAAACTTTTGTCCCTTACTGTAATAATAGCTTGTGGGATAATAGTACCCTGAACAACAGAACGTCAGTACAACACATTTAGACTATGAGAAAGACATTTTGTACATTACTAGATACAGTACATAAATTTTGTAATGGATTTAGTGGAGATATGTTATTATGTATTTCATGAAAACGTGGAGGCGATTTGTTTGTGGCCACCCCTTATGGGATTGAGGTGTCTGGCAGTAGATAGATAGATATTTCATGAAGATATTTTGTAATCCCTTTGGTCCAGTGATGAATATTATGCTTTTTTCATGTTAACTGTAGATGATTTTTTTTTTTTTTTTAAATAGGGGAGAGAAAATTTCAAAATGGAGGTATTATGTATAGCAGTATAATTTCTGCATAAGGGTGAGAAGCAGTATAATTTCTGCATAAGGGTGAGAAGCAGTATAATTTCTGCATAAGGGTGAGAAGCAGTATAATTTCTGTGTAAGAGAGAAGTAGTATAATTTCTGTGTTAGGGTGAGAAGCAGTATAATTTCTGTGTTAGGGTGAGTAGCCGTATAATTTCTGCTTGAGGGTGAGAAGCAGTATAATTTCTGCTTGAGGGTGAGAAGCAGTATAATTTCTGTGTAAGGGTGAGAGCAGTATAATTTCTGCTTGAGGGTGAGAAGCAGTATAATCCATGCTTCTCCACAATAGATATTCTCCCAGAACTGAAAGTCATCAAAAGGTAGCACAAACAGTCCCCATGCCTATAACAACCAGCATCCGTCCCAGTCACGAGTTGTGTCTTTATTCACGTACTAAGTAGATCTCATGGGAATTATTTTTTCCATACCAACTTCAGGCCTCAGATCCCCTTTTGACCCTACAGCCCACTACATCACCCCCTCTTACCTACCTCCAGATACCAGATTGTTACAAAAAATCATAACTGGTAAAATGGGGGTTAAATACAAAGCTTCCTTCCCCATGTAGCATATCTCTCTCTCCCTCTACCACTAGCTGACACGAGGGCTCCACACTGGGGAAGCTTGGATGGAAAAGAGAATCTGAAAACGAGAAATAAGGGAAGAGGGAAGAGAGAAAAGGAAGAAACGGGGAAAAGGAACAGGTGACAGAAAATGCAAGGATGAGCAGGTGTCATGTACTGCCTGTGGAGGTCAGGGTTAGATGAGATTGAGTGTGGGAATTTACATAAAAGGGTTGGAACATGATGAATAAATTTTGGGGGGGTGTTTTGCCAGTCCTTATTCTTGCTCTAGGGGGATTGCATTGAAAAACTTTGTGTCGTAGGCAAGTGGACTGTATAAAATCTCTGGACTAAAGGGGTTAAACCACTGAAGGAGTTTTGATAGGATGCTGTGTGCCTTCCATTTTGTATTGCTTTGGCCACATAATTTCACCATGTTGTTATTATGATGATATTGCTGACTTATGCTTGGGATGAAGGATTGCTTAACGCCTTCAGTCAGAGGATGGGTTTTATGCTTTATTTTTGTTACCGTCGGGCAAAATACGATGCTTAGTGAGGCTTTTCATACTAGAAGGGTTAGATATAGCCTTCATCAAACCCTTCACTACAATAGGCCTTCCCCAAAGTGAAAATAAATATCCGATGGTAGCAGGAATAAAATATAAACCCATCACTGGTTGAAAGGAGTTAATTGGAAGGAAGAAGTAATTGCTGGAGGTAATTCATTTGGACTTATCAAGCCACACAGACCATGATTTATTCCCAACAACAAACCTTGAAGATTTATTCCTCTCGACAGACCTTGAAGAATTATTCCTATCCTATATACATAATCTATTGGGCAATATACAATTATACTTTGCTTATTTTTTTTATACTGAAGGTAACTGCTGTGAGAAATAAAAAGATGATATTTTGTCTAATGTGTTTTTAATTACCTAATAGTGGATTAAAGTACAGTATAGATGCTGTGTTTTTGCAAGATTTTAAGGGATTTCACCTTGACTGTACTCTTTTTACTTTAACTTGGCCTTAAATTGCCATCACTCCATCTTCAGTGCCGAGTTGTAACAACAGATTAATGGTAAATATGATCCTAGTCACAAAGAAGTGCTATGGAAAGGGTATACATCATTAGCATTTTCATTCTGTGCCACTGAGCTACGTAAAATTAGTTACATGAGGACGAAAAACTGGGCCAAGTTGAGAGACCCATATAGTCTTCTTAATTGGCAATAAAGTGATTTTGAAATTACTCTTTGCAAAAACACAACTGAAATCTTCATATCTCTCCATCACGTCTCCCTAACACCTTTTCGTAAGCGATTTATTTGATTTATTACACCTCACTGCCCTCTGCCATTACATAAGTCCTTCCAATATCACCATACTCTGCATAAATAACCTGCAAAAGGATGTAAACCAGCCATATCCAAAAATAAATCACTAAGGAAGAGATGCTATGGAGCTTCCTTAACTGACGAGAGTACAAACATTTATTTTCTTCCCTTGCCTCTCTTCTGATAGCCAAGTACTGTAATTTACCTACATATATACAACACTTAATTTCTCCTCTACCTTCTACCTATTTCCTGATCCACCTGACAGCCTATTATTCCATACGTCAACTACCTACATCCTGTCTGCTTTCTACCCATTTTAATATTTCCTTCCCTTCTACCAGTTTCCTATTTCCTGCCCCTGTCAACCTATTAATTCCTGATTATCTACAGTCGTCTATCCCTTTCAACTTATATCCATTTTCTCCCTACATTCTACCCTCTACCCCCTATCTATTTCCTGTCTTACATTAGGAGAAATACACTGAGGTGGTTTGGACATGTGAAGAGAATGGAGAATGAAAGACTGACTAAGAGGATGTATGTAGGTGAGGTGGAGGGAGGGGTAGACCGAGGATGAGGTGAAGGGATGGAGTAGAGACGTATATGAGGGAGGGGTGGGGGAGTTGGGGGGAGGGTAGTCAAATGGTGGGTGACAGAGCGACTTGGAGGCGTTTTGTCTGCGGCCACCCTTTGCGGGATTAGGGCGTCGGGCTATAGATAGATAGATAGATAGACATTACCTACATACTTTTTTGTCTATCTACCTTCTGTCTCCTACCTGTTGCCTATATTTTATACCCACAACCTCCAATCTACCTTCTATCTATTTCCAATCTGCCCTCCTTTACCAAGTCTATTTGCTGTCCCATAGTTTTTCCCCATTACCTACCTCTTATTTATCTGCCTATTGCCTTCTTATTTCCTGTCTACCTTCTACTTAGTCCATACCTCCTACCTACTTATTTCACCCATGATTTTCCCCATTATCATATACTGTAAAGGCTGCAGAAATCAAAAGAGGGGGGTAATATATTTGTTTTTGAAGTGCCATTATAAAGTCTGCAATTCTGACCACGAAAACTTTAAAAAATATACACTAAGAACTTCAATTTAATATTTTGAGTGATCAGATTGGAGTGAAGGAAGGAAGGAGAGAATGATGGAAATGAGAGAGAATGTAGGCCAAGAAGAAAGGAAATCATGGAAAAGGAGAAAAGGAAAATTAACGAAGAGAAGAAAAAGGTGCTGAAGGGAGGAAAGGAGGGTGGAAATCATGATGGAGGTAGGTATATGAGATGGAAGAGAAAGAAAACAGGAAGAAACAATGATAAGCGAAGAAAGAGAGGAAAGGAATGTAGGGAGAAAGGAAAGAAAGAGGAAAGGAGAAAGTAAAGCAGGAAAAGGGAAATAAAAAAAATAAGAAGGTATTAAAAAAGGCAGAGAGGAAGATAGAAGAGAAAGAAAGGATGGTTTTTGAAGCTGCATTTGACTGCGAACAAGATAACGCATTTTGGATGGCTATATTAAAAAAACAGGCAAGTTAATAGACCTTTCTTCAGCAGACATACCATATATTTCCTCCCCAGTTGTAAAATAACTAAATGAGCGTAACAAATGCTGATTTTCATTGGCGGTGTTGTTAATGCAAAGGATAGAATACACTATTTTGTAATGAAGGCGACACTTGAACGGTGTGGAAGTCTCTAAATTTTTTTGTAATTAATTTAAAACAATTTATTTGAATGTATCGAGTATTATTAACAGAGACTGAAAAAAATAGTTATCCCTGCAGGCAAGGATGCCAAGTTGCCAACCGACGCTGCGATTCAAAATGGCGTCACGTATTTTCTTATGGTGAAATTTAATTTTCGATTTTTGGAACACCTACGCCTTGGATTTTGAAAGTAAATATTGCAATATTTCTAGTATTTTCTGTAGATTAAATGGAGGGTGTTAGAATATATATAAGTCCGTGTTCGTATAGTAAATGACTGATGCCATGTGTAGGGCAGGATCCGAGGTTCCGGCAAAAGTGTCCCACATTATTTTTATATGGAAGCTTGGCGTTCCACCAATGATTTATATGATTTTCTTGATCTTGATTATGGCTACAGGTGGCAGGGTGTGTAATGGAGTGGTGGTGAATGGTGGTAAGGGAGGGGTGAGGACTGAGGATATGCAGACCCATCTTTCCTCATTATCGTAGGCTGGTTCTGTACGGGCGGCCTTGTGGAAGGTGTTGTAATGATTTTTAGAAGTATTATAGTAACTTGACATGCACTGGGGCGAAGGGGAGATGATCAGCCTCCTTCGCGTGGTGGCATTGTATGATTATTAATAAAAAAAGATAATGGTGAAACTGCAGGAAAGCCATGCATAGAATTAGGTAACTTTTTTGTTTTTTTTTGTCAGTAGCTGCCACCCTTTATATAAGACCTTGTTGCTGATTTGGCTTCAAAGTCAACCGGTATCTGTTATTAAGTGGGTTCAGCTGCAGGAGAGCTCCCATACATAAAATTTACAAATGTATTTTTTTTTTCAACAAACTCTAATGTAATTATCATTGTGGTAGTTTTCAAAAGGTGCGGAAAGGTGTAATTTTTAAGATATCAAATAAAAAACCACCAGTTTTACATGCAAACCATGGGAAGCTGCCACCTGCCATGTTGGACACTTAATTTGGTTCCATTGCCAGTCTGTTACTAATTGTTTGTCTCTGCCAACCTAACTAATTTGAACAGTTTGGGGACAAATGAGTTTCAGGTCGGAATCATCCCATTGCCTACTGTAGGACGCCAATGCCAGTGTCAAGAATCACTGTGATTTTCTGCAACATGTTATTTTTGCAGAATTTGGGTATCTCATAAATTCACAAATATTGAAAGATAAATCTGTATAGAATTTTCATCGTTTATTAATGAGAGCTGTACAGTTTGTCCACTAATACTTCCTGTCCCAACTAGACATAAATTTACTAACTTCAGCCAAAACTAATTAGGATAAATTTAACCAGACGTATCTAACTTAAACGATTCTTGGACAAATGAGTTTCTGGTCCAAACCAACCCGTTGCCCTCTGCAGGGTGCCACTGCGAATGTCAGCTAACCACCATTGGAGAGTAAGAAAGGGGGGGGGGGAAAGGTCTCTTGGGTAATGAACCTTTGCTGATTTGGATATTGTAATCAGTGCACCATCAGGGAAATTGAGATGGGAATGCAGTGAACTGTTTATCGGACGTTGCTGTACCAATATCCGTCATTATCCGGGGAAAAAAAAAAAGTGACCAAATTAAAGTCTATTCTATCTATCTATCTATAGCCCAACGCCCTAATCCCGCAAAGGGTGGCCGTAGACAAAACGCCTCCAAGTCACTCTGTCACCCACCATATGACTCCCCTCCCCCCAACTCACCCCCCCCTCCCTCATATACCTCTCAACTCCCTCCCTCCACCTCATCCTCGGTCTACCCCTCCCTCTCCCTCCCTCCACCTCACCCACATACACCCTCTTAGTCAGTGATACCTGTTTTTATTGTATTAACCAACAGTGTACGTGGAAACCAAATTTTTCTAACCACCTTCCACAATACCCCCACGCCACCGACAGGGCCCCCCAGAACAAAAGCCGCAGCCCACTCCATCTCATCAACAGAGAGTAGGCTGTCTGGTGTTGGTGCAGGTGAAGTTCGGCCTGGAATTCGTGGTCTTTGTTGCCGTACCAGGGCTTTCGCATAGGCTGATGTTGCTTACCTTTGTGCTGTGTGGATGCGTTCAGTGGAAAGTAATACAATGTTTATGTTAATATGTACGGTCCTTTATGCATAAAATGTTTACATAAATATATACCGGTAGCTTACGTATTAAATGGTTACCGGTATGCAGATATGTTCCGTACGCATCAAATGTTTGTGTAAATATGTACCCTGTGTGTTTGGTGCCTGCTGGACTCCTCTTTTGCATAACTTCAGCAGCTCGTCACTTGCCTTCGGTTCTGCTCATATCAATCAACACATCACACTATCTCTTCATGAGTAACAAAATATTCTTAGTGCCTGTAGCTCCTCTGTGGAAAATATTAATTGCTTACAGAAATAGGAATACATTTGGAATTTGCCTTCCTTTATATTGTGGAATTTATTTAGCTACGGTAGTAACCTTCTTTTGACTCTGCTCATTTCCATCTGTAGGCATCGGAAAATCGGTATTATGTCCGAGTTTGCGTATTGACCAGAAGACAAGCTTAGGGGTTAGAGGGGTCTGGGGGTAGTACAGTATTATCCAAAGAAGTGCATTATTTGACATGGCTGTGACTAAATAATGACGGATAAGTGACGATTACTGTATTTATGTATCGGTTAAAATACTGAATTCATTTATGTACTGTCCTTCAGGTTTACCATTATGTTATGTCTAGATGATGTTTTTGTTTTCTTGGTCTGATTGTATTTTGTGTTGCAGGATGGTGGTGATGGCTGGAATGGTGATGTGAAGAAGAAGAAGAAAGGATGAAGTTGGTGGCATTAGTTCAGCAAAGAAGAAGAAAAAGAAAGGAAGACGCTGGAGGCAGTACCGTAGTTGTCCTTTGAAGAAGAAAAAACAGAAGCAGACATTGATCTTTGTGGAGTTGGAAGCCAGTGATGGAGCAGGAGAATGTGTATGCCATCATTTCTTGCAGCAGCCATTGATCAGTAATTGCAAGATCAGTTATAACACCTGCAACATTGCACTTTGTTTATGGTGAGTGATTATGGCATTGTTTTCATGAGCTCAGGGCATATTCTAGCACCTCTTCAGTAACAAATTATTTTCCAATTACAGTTCAGTATACAGGTATGCACCTTCTATATGCAGGTGCTTATTAAATTCCCTTGTGGTTTAGTGGGTCAAGGTTCTTCAGGTGTATGTGGCTTCATAGGGTCTATTTTCAGGGGGTGGTTGAGGTGTCTTGTTCATATATTGCAAGGTGTCACTCTTACCGTGTATTGCAACTTGTCACTTGTATTAAATATCAGAACTCACTGGCCCAGCCCAGGCTGCTTACTTGATTGGGCAGTGCTGGATTGGATAGTAGGTGGATTATCATCTTGTTTGCAGTTTATGTTTCCATATCAAAAAACTTACTTGGGAGACATGTTATATGCTGGAGGTGAGGCTGGAGCTGGTAGCTCTGTGGCTAGAGTGAGGAGTTGTTGGAAGAAGTTCTGGGAGCTGTTGTCTCATCTGATATTGGGAGGGCCCTCCCTCTGTACTAAGGGATCTTTGTATGTGGCATGGGTTTTGATTGTATTGCTGTATGGTAGTGAGAACCTGGTCAGTAAAGGAAGAGGATATTTGCAGGCTCAAACATTCAGAAATGGCAATTATTAGGTGGATGTGCAGTGTGTGCTTGAGTGCAGTGCCTGGGAGGACTAGGTTTTCTGTGGAAGAATTAAGAGGAAGGATGAGACTGAAGTGTATTGGTGTTGTGATAAGGAGAGGTAGTAGTAGTTGTTCCTTGGGCAGTCTGGCCAAACAGCCTCGAGCCCCTAAGGAAGACCACGGCCAAGACCAGGCTTTCCCACAGAGCTCTCAAGGAATGTATGTTGTGTTGTTGGCATAGGTGATTGTGTGCAGTGTAGTCTTCCATAAAGGGCTTAATAGTATGGGATGCTGTGTTGCATCGTGGACATTGTGTGCAATTCAGTCTTGCATAATGTGCTTAATAGTATGGGGTGCTGTGTTGCATCCTGGACAGGCATCAGCAACGGAGTCATCCAGCCTCTTCTGATAACTCAAGAGGCTGGATGATGTACACATCTGAGCCTGGCCAGGTGGACCCTGTCCTCTCGAGGGAGGTAGGATTCAGAAGGGTGGATACCAGGAGGCCGTGCATGCAGCTGTGTGTTGTCTTTAAGTGACTGAATGGAGCGGCGAGTGATTTGAGTGTGGATATGCTTCTGGAAGCTGGTTTGAGGTGGGCAAGGGGGGAGAGATGACAGTATTTGTGTATGATATCGTGTGCTGGGTGTTGTTTTGATGTTCCTTGGTGTGTGTGGATGTGCTGCCATGTAGTGTAGTGGATGGTGTGGGTTTGTGGAGGCTGTGGCAAGAATTTGTGTGCCTCTCATGTCTAGATGATCCTTGACTTTGAGGACTTTGGTTTCTTGGTGTAGGTGGTCTGTGGGTGTAGTAGCTGTGCAGCCTGTGATTATTTTTAGGGCCTTGTTCTGTATGGTCTGTAGAGTGTTGTAGTGTGTTTTGGTGAGGTTAGAAGCCCAAGAAGGGCGTGCATAATTCATCATTGAACGTTTATATTGTTTGTATACTGTTGTGGTGGTTTCTTTGTTGTGATCAAATGTTGTATGGGCAAGTGACCTTAAGGTGTTGAGTCTTGGTGTTAATTTATCTTTAATGTTTGTGATGTGTTTGAGGAGAAGTAGATTGAGATGGTTTGGGCATGTGGAGAGGATGGGGGATGACAATTGGGTGCAGAAAGTGGGAAGTGTGAACATTGGGGGTAGGGTTGCGAGAAGTAGACCGAGAGAGACTTGGGACAAGGTCATAGGGTGTGAGCTCAGGAATAAGGGACTGAATAGGGAGGCTGTCAAAGATCAAGCCGCATGGAGAGTCACTGTTAGGTGACCTAGGTTGACACATGCAAGCATGTTGGAGCTTTTATAAGTGAAATGAAAGAAAAATCATGAAAGGATATAAAGAAAGCCTTCATATATGTTGCCAAATAATGTAAAGGAATATATAAAGCCCTTCATAATATGGTGCATATTTATTATTATATTTTGTTTACATTTTTTGTATTTGTCATAGAAATTTACATAAAATATGCCTGCCAAGGTCGTATTGCTGCCTTTAATTTTGATATGCCAGAGTACCCAAATTTACTGTACAGGTTGCATTGAAAAAGTCGTGATATTATGGTACACATGACTAACATTGACCATTAATGTGCCTGATACAGAAATACAAATACAAGGTAGCTATACTCCCTGGTCCCTAACTTGGCCCAGATTTTTTTATCTCATCCAGCTAATTTCACATACTTTGAGAGCAGAATAATACAGCTCTGTGTCCATTCCGTAGCACTTCTTCATGACTAACATTATATTCTAAACCTAATCCATTGTTACAATTGTGCACTCAAGATGGAGAGAGGTCAGTTTTAGGCCAAGTTACAGTAAAAGTGTTATAGTACTACCTATGACCTCCAGCCTTTTAAGTGCACTGTGTCCAGGCATCTCGAACAGCTCTTGAATTTGGCTCTCTGTTATTTTGCTTTTTTTTTACTTGGAAGGAAAAATCATGTGGGCTTGTGGCTCTTGATTCCTTCTTTCCTGCATATATATTAAAAAAAAAATGTAAGATGGGTAGGGACTTTTAACCCTGGGAGATCCATTGCTACCTGGAGTGAAAAGTGATTAGAGAACATGATTGGTAACAAGACAGACATTCATTACCGGTACTCTTAGGCATGAAACACAGCCACAGGCACCTGCAAATAGATTAAAGAGTTAAATCTGAGACTCACATTGTTACAAATGGTATTATGCATCTTAGATTTTGATTTTCCCAACAGTTTCTAGCAACTGTTGTGAAGGAATTAGTTGATTTTGGCATGATTTAGCTTCCAGTCCATAGAAAACATAAGCTGTACCATAGCCAGCCTCAGTATGGGGATTCCAAAAGAGGAAGCAAGGCAATATTTGATTAATACACATAAACTGGTAAGGAAGAGGTGCTTGGGAGTTTTTTCAAATGAGAATGCAGGTCTTACCCATGTTAGAATTATAGGCTTACAATTTGACCTCATGTTTCCAGTTTCCAGCTTTTATTTATGCTACCACTAGGCCATTTTTGTAGCTTGGAAAAGGGCATCTTATATTGAAGGGATTTCTTATGGCATTGTTGAACCCCTCCAGTTCCAAAATTCTCTCAGGCTGAATAAACTAATTAGGATACAGCAACAGTAAAATGAAAAGTAGCTCATTGAACAGGAGAGGTTAAATTGTGAAGAAGTCAAACCCCAACTCAGACCCTCAGTTTTTAGGAACATGAGAGGGTGGTTCAGTCTTCCTGTATGCTTAGGTTATCCAATAAAAATTCCAGAAACTCAGATTTTGTCCTGTATACCTCCTTTCTGGTCATATTCTTGGCAGCGAAGTACTCCACTCTGTTACTGCTCATTTTCCATTCCCTGAAAAGTTGTAATTGCTGTTCCTACACTCTCATGTCATGAAGGCCCGTTATCCGTCCACACACTGAATTGGTAACTCTCAAGAAATTGTTCTTGAGAGCTCTGTACTGCTCATTAACACTTGTATCTACATCTTCCTGTTCAGCCACCATTCTCCTTACTATAGCAGGCATCCTTTAGTGCTTGGTTATTATTATTATTATTATTATTATTATTATTATTATTATTATTATTATTTTTAGTAGTACCGTAACATTTTTTCTCTTATGTTTTCAGGAGAGTGTAAGATCATCAATAGCTACACAGTTCATCACAACCACTTCCTTCCATCACATCAACTTGACTCTCCACAGACCAACCAACGCTGAGAACTCTCCACCAAGAACTCCCCTCGCCTTTTTCTGCAAGATACATACGATTTATATGTTTCTTTATTGTGTTTCATGCAGGCTAATTCAGTGAGTTAGTTTCTAGTGTACTTGATCTAACCTGATAACTCTCTAACCCCCTTTAGCTCAGTTGATAGCCAGGTGTAGTCAGATTGGAGGGTTGATTTGACTAGTAACCAAGGAGACTCATCTTTATACTTACGACTGAATTTCATGCAGGGAGTAGGAATGGCCCAGTTCTATCAGGTGAAGAAAAACTGACTAGTAACCAAAGAGACGAATCCAACCTAAAGTCTCAGTGAATATCATGCAACTTTGACAATATTCAAGTTGGAGAGCCGCCATTAGGTGACCAAGGCCGACGCGTACAAACATGTTCCCAGCTTCTTGACCCACTTTAGGATAGGATGAGGTGGGGTCCAGAGAGAAAGAAGTTGCCTAATTTATGGGCCACACTCTCATTCACTCACCATTCAAGCCTCTAGAATCCTGAATGTTCTTTGCAAATTTGGGGCTATAACTCACTTGACTTAAAATGGGCCACACAATCCTCTTCAAGTCCTCGGAATCCTGACTTTCCAATAATTCACTTGACTTAGCCTGCAGAATCACACAAAGTCCTCATTATAAGGTCCCTTTTTAAATAATTTTTGCACTAACATCCACAGAACGTAGAGAAAAATTTTAAAATGGGCCACACAATCACTATTCAAGCCCCTGGAATCCTGACTTTCCAATAATTCACTTGACTTAGCCTACAGAATCACACTAAGTCCTCATTATAAGGTCCCATTTTAAACAGTTTTTGTTAATACATCCACAGAACTTAGAGAAAAGAGACCAGTTAAATATCTATTCATTCTCATAAAGCCAATTTGCTGTTTTCCTCCAAATTTCAGAACCAGTTATATGGAAAAATTTGTGAGATTTTGAAACCCCTCCCAGTTTATAATGAGGACATATTTTTTGAGAAATGCAACTGTTATTTGTGTTCATTTTTTTTTTTAATGTAATGCGTGCTCACTTTACAGCTTGTGTTTAAAACTGCTGTATGATGAAGTAACATACAGGTAAGATTTTCATGTTTTTGTATTAGATATTAAGTTTGAATGAGAGTCAGTTCTCATTTAAAGGTATTATGAGGAGACTGTGAGTGAGGTGGAGGGGAGGAGAGGGAGGGGGAGGCCAAGGATGAGATGAAGGGATGCAGTGGAGAGGTATATGAGAGAGGGGGGTGTGAGCTGGGAGCAAGGCAGTGAAATGGTGGAGGGACAGGGCGACATGGAGGCGATTTGTTTGTGGCCACCCCTTATGGGATTAAAGTTTCTGGCAATAAATAGATTGATAGACAACATTAATTGCATTGGTGCCACCCCATGAATACCCCTTTCCAGCACACATTTTGAGCCAAAGGGATTAATTACAACCTTCAGTAACTCTCATTACTAGGTTGCAGGAAGTTGAATAAAATAAACGATGTCTGTAAGAATAATAAATGCAAAAGTAGCTGATGAATTCAAGCTTTTTAAAGGTGCTTGTGATTACCGGTAGTTATCTTTTTGCTTTTAACCCATCAGTCATGAACTTGAAACATATTTCCCATAAACTTTTTTCACTTACCTTGTTGAGCCAGGGGATTTTTTTTTTTTCCCCCTCAATCTCTTTCATTTTTTTCTTGCAATCTCTTAATAGTTTTATTCAGCTCAGACAGATCTTAGAAACTGTTTTTGTTGTTGCTTAACCCCTGGGTCTGTCTGGCCAACTGCTCCTGTGGGGTCATTACATAGGTACAGTACAGTACATATGTCGTGTAGGGATCCAACAGTCCCTTGTGTTAGACTGCGCCCCACCAGGGTTAGACCAAGTCGTTCCTGTGGCGAGGTGCAGGGAAATACGAAAAGGTTTGGCTCCTGGGTGGACACCATGAATGCCTTGTTTGATCCAGAGCTCACAGGCTACCTCAGGCTTGCTCCTCATTAGTGTCATTTCAGACATGGGGTTAGATGCAATTGTATTAAATCCTTTCTGTCTTGAGGCCTTTCCTAAGTTGACTCAGTCCTGGGGTAGAATAAAGTAAATAGGATGTCACCCGGACTCAAGGGGTTAAAGTAACATTTGCCCTAATGTATCCCAGACCATCAATGAGAACTGACTGTAGTTATTATTTCCAAGGACTATGTTCATAGTGGTTATAGAGCTTAAGATGTGGTTGCTTATTCCTTGACTTTAAAACCAAACTAGAGTCAATATATTGTTGGTTCAGTGGCCATAGGCTCATCTGGATGTAAACCCAGTAGACTGCAGGCTGTAGTTGCCTTCCTCCTGCAGCCACCATTCTCCTTTTGGAGGATAGCTGAGGGATTATTATATAACCAGCCCAGTTATATCAGTGCCACCACATGAGTAGGGTACATTCCACTCCAGCACAGTTATTGCTAATAACGGTAAACATTTATGGAGATTGTAAGAATTGGGCACGGTCCATTATGAATAAGACCCTGATTGTCGATAAACTAAGGCCCCATTAGGAGTGTAGCATCCTGAATGTAGGCTATACAATCATTAACTTGAATTATTTCACACTTTAAGGAGTTTTATTTATTTATTTTGTTAATTACCTCACTGTTGACCACCCATTGCATTTTTTTTTTCTTGCTCATCACATTCATTTTTAAGTCATGTTGATACCCAGGTATTTTAGTGAGGATTATTTCAGGCAGCTTAGGTTCTTTTAGTTCACTTCCTACTTGCCATCGATCTTTAAAGATTAACTAGGTTATCCTGTGCCCAAATTCAGCCCTATCATTGTTGTAGTTTTTGAGAAGATATTTCATGCTCTTGCCAAGTGGTTTCCTGTAAGCCAAGAAACCATATACAATGCTGGGTGGTAACCATATAATCAACCCATGCGTGCTCCCTACGTGTCTACAAGTGGGTTGGTGGAGGGTTAGTGTCCCTCTCCGTAAAATCAATAACTCAGTCAAATGGCCACCCCTTGTGGGATTATGGCGTCTGGCAATAGATGGATAGATAGATAGAGGACTGGGTGGGGAGAGTAGAAATGATGGGCTGGATGAAGAGGTTTGGACGAGATGGGCTGGGTTAGTTGACGGCCATATGGTCACAGTGAAGGATGGATTTTGATTATTATAGTGGGAGGTGGGCCATGCCAAAGGAAGTATATGCTGTGGAGAGACGAGTTTTATCATTTAGACTGGTAAGGTGCAAATCAAAGTTAATGAATTGCCACTCCCGTTTGTGTCCTCTTTGGGAAATAGTCTCAAGACTAGGCTTTTGTATTCCAGTTCATTTAAGGGTAGGAGACCAATCTCGTCCCCAGGTAGTGTTTTACTGTACATGGAGTCTCTGGTCATCTCTGGGACCTGTGGCATAAGCCACAACTTGTTCTACCCCAAGAGCCACCATCAGGCATTTTCCTCTTTACAATTCCCCCAGCAGATTTAGTCACATTGTGATAGGTGGGGGCGCTCACCATCCACTCACTCGATGTAGTTCGGCTCTCAGGTGTCAGCCCTTTCTGCTTCTTCCTTTTCTGTCTTTCTTTACTTCATTCTTTCCTCGTCCTTCTGCCTACGAGTGACTTTACACTCCCTCTTTCGTCTTTCTTTCCCTTTCTTCTGCCAATGAGTGACCCTACACTGAGTGACAAGCCGAATTGTTTCTTGTACAGCAGGAAACCATGTACAACACTGGGTGGTAACCATATAACCAAATTATGGCACCTGGTGGTTTAGTGGGTAATTGCGGCGCGCCAGTCGGATTGAGCCTGCGTAGGTTTATATCCAAGGGGTGGTTGGGGTTATTGCTCACGTAGTGCCACTCAGGGATGAGTGAGGGTGGTCACTCTCATCTTAAATATCAGGACCAACTTGCCTAGCCCTGGGCTCCTACGCTCCTTATGGGGCAGTGAAGGATTGGATAATAGATAGATACTCTCCCCTCATCTCTATTTCATTCTCAAGCCGTGTTACTGACGATGTTAGAGTGTGGGTCATATTTTGAGGGACAGAACACTTGTTTCTTAGCAGTTCAACATTTTAGTTATGTATCCCTTTGTTTGTTACTGGTGTTTAGTTTACAGGAGAATGTTAAGGCATCAGTCAACACCTAGTTTTAAAATATATACCCCATTTTCCAGCATTTGTACTAACAGTTTCTCTTTTCTTTTCAGGTGGCTGCAGACTTCATCCTTTCCCTTCTTCCCCATCCTGTATCCTTTCCCTTCTTCCCCATCCTGTATCCTTTCCCTTCTTCCCCATCCTGTATCCTTTCCCTTCTTCCCCATCCTGTATCCTTTCCCTTCTTCCCCATCCTGTATCCTTTCCCTTCTTCCCCATCCTTTATCCTTACCTCTCTTCTTCCCTCCTCCTCCTCTTCAACTGTGGGCCAAGGCAGCATCCCAGGAGTGGCTGCCCAGGCATCACCGACCTTCCCTCTATCCTCTGTCTTTCTCTCGTGTGTGTGTGTGTGTGTGTCTGTGGCTTGTATTGTCATTGGTATAGGGGCTCACCACCACCTCTTCCCTAGTGAATTATTTTGCGTATTACACCTATAAATACTTAGGTGCTAATATGTATAAATAATACTCTGGCAGGGGCAGGTGGTAGGGAGTGTCCTTACCCAATGGCAATACAAGCCAGTGATGTGCAGGGGTGGTGGGGGAAGGGGGAGGGCTGGGAGGAGGGGAGGGAAAGGTGGGCAGGGGTTTAGATAGGGCCAGATTACCATCCCGGATGGGATTTTCGGGGTTGGCCTTGCCGGCGGGGCAATCTGTCTCCCCATCTCGGCCCCAACCCATTGTTTCTCTCTTCTCCTCCCAGCTTAAAGCCTTTCCCTTCCCCCACCTGGCCAGCTCCAGTGGGTTTCCCCCCCCACCCAGTACCTCCATCAGAGTGATCTGACTCAGTCACTCACCCCAGCCAAGATGGTGGTGGTGGTGCTGGTGGTGGGAGTGTGTCCTGGGTGTGTGTGTGGAGACTTAGGTCCTTCCACACACACACATACACAGCACACTCCCACCACCAGCACCACCACCACCATCAATAGAAGGGCTGATGATGGTGGTGGTGGTGTGGGTGTGTGTGTGGACTTACCCACCACACACACACACCTATACCACCACCACCACCATCAGTGCTGTGGTGGACCCAGTGGGTGGAGGGTGGGGGGGCTGCAGAAACAGCCACCACACCCTCCACTCACTGGGTCCACCTGATGCCTGGGGTGAGTGACTGGGCCAGACACCCTGGTGGAGGTGCAGCTGGAGCTGGTCAGGTCACCCCACCCCTGCACATCAGTGTGAATGAGTTTCTTCTTCCTGTCTATTATTAATATTTCTCTTTTATTACAGGTTACTAATATACTTTTTATTACAGGTTGCTAATGTACTCTTTATTACAGATTCTACACAGACGGATTTCAAAGCAGGTAATAAGTTACTTTTATGTATTACTCCTGTATGTTACTTCATGAGCACGCATTACCATTATTTGTACATGTAACTAAATAAAATTATATGATTGTACATGTGATTTTTATTTTACCATTAGTTAGAACTTTGAATAACATTAAAGAGTTAACTGAAACTGAATGACTTTTAGTCAACCAAGAGACAGGAAACAAAAAAATTAAAAGAAATACGATGGCAAAAATAACATACAGTAGCAGAAAAGGTAACTTATATGGCAAGAGGACATTAAGTTGAATAAGATCATTTAGCAAGAAAATAGTTACGATTTCTGTGAAACTGTTGACTTACGTAATGTCTAGCAGAAAGAAAAGTTCAACTTGATTTCAGATAAAACTCGATATTACCAAAAGATGAAATATATAAGCAAATATTACAAAAGTTCTTTAATGGTATTTTTCTAAGACAAAGCACAGCACAGGAAACACTACAGACTGGCTATACCTTCAAAGAACGTACTTGAGAATGATAGAAGACTTGTGAATAAACAAATGGAAAAGATTAATATCTGCCTCTTGTCTACATGATTAAAATTCAGATAGTCCTCAACTTACAATGAAGGCCCTATAGAGCCTTAACAAGTAATTTTGTGCTGCATCTGACGGTAGCCGTTGTCTGGCAAGCCAGACAGCATTCCCAAGACCAGCTAACTATAACAAACCAATTGTGCTGTCATAGCAGTATGAATCATGGTACTGAATAAATGTTACAGCTATAATAATGAGCTATATTACTGACATGAATATTATTTATTGTTTACAGTTAACTTTTGTTTACAGTTTCTCTTTACTGCAAAAATACGAGTAAAACATGATAATTTGCTACCAAGGATGCACTTGGTTCATCTCGAACCCAAGCCTACAGCCTGTTTTCTTTTTGCAATGCTTAACGAATGTGCGGACCCTGATTGTGATGTGCAATTTAATGCTAGTCATGGCTGGTTCACACTGCTTAAAAACCATTTTTTGTAATATAATGTCAAGGCGAGTGGTGAGGTTGCCAGTGCTGATGTGACAGCAACTGAGAAGTTCAAGGGGAACTGGATATTATTATTATTCACGAGGAAGGATATCTCCCGGATTTACGCAGTAAGCTCAATTATTCGTCATTGCAATATCTGGTGCTTTTGGCTTGCCTCTATGTAATATCCAGCTACGAAGCATATCAACCGGCTCATACGGCGCATACGCGGTAGCCAACCAGTGTCTATGAAAATCCCATAGCACTGTGTACTGTATTATACTTTGTGTTTAGTTTTCACCTCTTACTCATGGAAAGTTTTTGGATAGTGGGTTGGGGCAGACAGTACCACAATACCTGGCTAGCCGAATGTTGAGCTGGTGGGGGAGTCCTATGCAATATTCTGAGTTTCGCTTTCTTCTGTGCAGGGGTTGCCTGAATTATGCCACATAACTGAGAGATCACCGTACTTACTTTAAAAGCGTTGGGATGAGTGTCACTTTGTAATGTGTACTATATCTCCGACTTCCGACAGTACTGTATTGTATATGCATTTTTGCTTATGACATCTCAGAACACAATCCTGCTGCAAGTTGAGGACTATCTGTAAATTCAAATCTAAGTATCAGTTCTAAACACATGAACTTTATTAAAAATTTGAACTCCAACCTAAAAAAAATCAACTAAGTGCTGTGGAAAGGATGAAAAACTACAGTATTGTCTATTCTGCTCCTGCACTATCAGAGATAAGCTGCAAATGAAATAAACAGAATATCCTGCCAAATACAGGTGGACCAACTAGAGTTGCACATGATGAAGTATTGGTTAATATCTCCAGTAACAACTATTTAATCATTCTCGGGTGATAATACAACTGGTAAATACTCTGAAGTTAAACATGATCTTGCTAAATTCAGATTCAGTTCTGGAGACTGACCCCATCTTGTAGTGGCACAGATATCACTGTATGGCTGTATAACATCCTTCAACTTTCATCCCATTCCCTGATGGGAAGATGGTGGACTGAATGAGAATGGCAAGTTCAGTTAACAGTTCACCAGGTTGACATCTTCATAAGTCCAGGGCCATAACAACAAAAATCAGATTTCAAGATGCACTTCTAATACCATACTCAACTATAAAACTGCAATGCAACCTAATACTCCATCTATGGGCCTACCTACTATTCCACATTAACCCCTTGACCTTGATGACATTTTCCATTTGTCCTTGCTACATCCAGGCAATACTGAGTACCACCAAACCTTGGAGGTAATAATTATGACAAGAGTCAAGTGTGGCTACAGGCTTTGCAAATAGCCACTTTGTCATCACTCTGGCATGAAACTCGACCACACGTACTCCAAGCCGACACTCGCGCACTTTTAAACCTAACTACACATCTTGGACTTTTCTCCCAACTGTTGGGAAGTAATCAGCTGGTTTTGGAACAGTTTATCTGCTTCCAATCCATAGGAAAAATCAGCTTTTATCAAGGCCAATTTCATTATGGGAATTACTAGAGAAGAATGGCATCAATTTTATGCATGGATATAAGTAAATGAGCATGAGGGAGGATTAAATACAACCCTCATCAGCCATTTTAGTACTAGGGAACTATTTTGAGGCTGAATAAGTCACCCTAGTAACAGCAAGAATAAATAAGTGACATCCTCTGTCTGGAGGAGTTAAAGTCTAGTGGACGAGACATAACCCTCAGTTCAAAGATATAATTTTCATTAATCTTACAACCACTAATGATTTTATTCAACTTAAGAAGGGACCTGATGCAGTGAAGGGACCATTGAAGGGTGCACCTAACCCCTCCACTTTATGAAGCCTCACCTAAACCAAAATGTAGCAAAACACATCCAGAATATGCCATCCAAGTCGAAGGGGGTTAATGTACAGGGCTGTATTCTCACTGGCAAAAGGTTCCTTGGCATTTCTTACTATTCAGTTTACTTATGAAGACAAATCCTAGTTTAAGTTAGGGATTAGTTGCAAAATATCAACTTATTCCAACCAACTGGTACTACAACAGTAGATGTAGCCCCAGGTTCATCCGAAATATGATCCAGGCTTAAATTTATCCTTTTTCAGTCCACCATCCTCCTTTCAGGAAACAGGGAAGTAGCTGAAGATACATTTGTAAAACCAGGCAGTGAAGCCACTGTTATATTGGCAGCACCACGTGAAGGCATCCCTCTTCAGCACCAACTGGTACTGTACACTGGATGAAGTGGCAAATGTTTTATTTACTACAATTCTGAGTGCTTTGTTAATGGGACTTAACAAGAAACCTTTCTATAACATATTGTGGACTATAAGTGCCAGAGCAGGATGCCTTCATGAACTGGCACTGCTATAGAAGGATGGCTCTACTACTTAATAATATAAACATTCCTCAACTCCCTCCATATTCCCAAACAGAAGGGCCTGGGGGTTGCAAATACTATAAACATCCCTCAGCTCCCCTCCTATCCACTAAAAACAAGATTGGTGGCCTGCAAAAAGGAAGTTTACAGTAGTTTGCAGTCCATCTGGTTCATGGTAAAAATGAGTCTGGAGCCACACCAAGAACGGTGGACTTAAAATAAAATACTATCAGAGAGGAGACTTACAAGGAGGCGTTTGGTGTGATGCAAAATAAATTGGTACAGAAGAGTTGTTGTTAAAAGCCCCCTGTAACTCTTAGCATGTGGACGTAAAGCTAAAAGACTCTAATAAAAGGCCATAAACAGAAACTGGTAGGCAAGAAATGCTAGAGGAACCTTCAAATCCAACAAGAGTATGGCCCTAATGATATATCTCTTCACTACGATGACACCTTTTTCCTTGCTACCTCCAGACAATAATTATTTACATCAACTTAAAGACTTGGAAAGGGTCTGATACACTCTATATTTCTGCTAAAGGGCAGGGCACTTTCATGAGTTTTATTACCGTACTGTAGAGTTTTGGTTTCTCTGGATCTTATCAAATCTCAGAACCACAGGAAGGCGGTGGTGATGGAGGGATAACACTACTGGCATACTGTGGTACTGATACAGGGCATACATACAAACATCCCTTAATTCCCTGCACATCCCTCAAAAGGACAATGGTGGGCTGCAGGAGAAGGGCAACTTCACCCTAAAGGCCACCAAGTTACTATTTTGATGCTTTGGGCCACAACAGCTGCCCTGAATATGCTTTACTAGATAACCTGTCTTCCTGGAACATACCTCTCACTGACTGATTTTCACATCATCATGGCACTTTTCAGAGCATCTTGTGTTGAATGATATATTTCCGTACTTTACTCTGTCCTACAACCACTTAAACTGAACACAAGCATCAGGAGGTAGCATGAATAAAGAAAATACATAACAGTGAAGTGCCAAATATCCTATGAGAGGATGCTGGACTGCATGAGAAGGGCAACATCAGCTTGTAATCCACTGGGTTCACATCCTGATGAGTCTAGACCACAACAACAGTAACTACAACTGCTAGATTTTTTACTAAGGCCTGATTACCTGCATATATTCCTGTGCCCTGTCTAGCAAGTCTTGCAAACAACAAACACGACGATGAAGATGGTGTGACTGGGTGGTGGTGGTGATGGTGGTAAGGATAGTTCAGTCTGGTCTCCATCCTTCACTTCTTGCTAGGTGGTTTTCTTCCTTACGGCTGTACCTCTCTTCATGGAATACTGGTGGTAGTGTACTAAGAAGCACACCCAACAGGTCCTAGGTTCAATTCCCAGGCCAATCACGAGATGGGCAGCAATGAAGGTAGTCTGCTGATGGCTGTGGGGAAGCAGGAACAGCCACGAAAATAAACTCAGCTGACATTCTTCTACCAGCACTGCATTCTGCCATCTGGACTCCTCATTTCTCCCCAAAACACAGAGAGTATCCTTCCCTCACTCTAAACTTCTGCTGTGCTCAATTCTGCAGTCAAATAAACCATCATGTGACACCTGCCATCATCACAGCTGGCAAGGAAGCGTAGGCAAACTTTAGACTGCAATGGGACCTCTCAGCTGCCATCTCAACCTGTGAAAGAAAAAGAAGCTGTAGAATAATGTACACTGCGATTCACTGCCACTACCACCATCATTATCATCTCCAATACCTTGTCCTCTATGCCTGTCAAGCAACTCTTCATTCATCTGTTCACTTGTAAGGACTCCAACTTTCTTGCATGCATCGGCCTTGGTCACCTGATGGCAGCTTTCCACACTGCTCAATCCCTTGCAACCTCTCTATTCAGTCCTTTTTCCAAGAGGTCACACTATGCCTTCATTTCATGTCTTTTTTGGTCTGTCTTTGGCAACTCCACCCTCAATGTTCACACCTCTCATCCTCTGCACACCAGATGTCATCCTTCATCGATTCAACTTATTATAGCTTACTAGCCCTTACACACACACACACACAGGACACCTATTAACGCTGTCAGACACAAGAATATATAGCTCACTTGTTCTACACTGACATAGATCCCTAACCCTTTTTAGCTCAGTTGATGGCCAAGTGTAGTCTGACTGGAGGGTTGATTTGGCCAGTAACCAAGGAGACTCATACCTACATAACAACTACGCCTCGTGCAAACACAACATAATATTAAACACGTGTATGGCCCGTCTGTCAGATTAAAGCAAACTGACTATACTATGGTGCTTCGATGCCTCCGTAATTGATGACAATTCTACCCCATAACATCACATATGGGGCACTCACAACCATCAATAAATACTAATACTAGTACTACTACTACTAATTATAATCTATCTATTTATTGCGAGACGCCCTAATCCCGTAAGGGGTGGCCACAAACAAATTGCCTTCATGTCGCCCTGTCCCCTGCCATTACATTGCCCTGCTCCCAGCTCACACCCCCCTCTCTCATACACCTCTCCACTCCATTCCTCCACCTAATAATAACAATAATAATAATAATAACAATAATAATACTTAGGCTACAGTAGTCCAGCAGTTACATTTAAAGGTAGCTTATCAGCCTACTTCCCTAGCTAGCATTACACTGTCATCGGTAATATTTGTAATGATTCCGCAATTTCCCGTGGATTTAACTCCAATCAATGCCATGAAATATTTTCCAGTTTATTCTTGCTAGTTCCAATTATTTTATTCAGCTTAGAAGCGTTGTTTTGAACTGTAAGGGATATACACTGATAGTCCTCAACTTACGACAGGGTTACATTCTGACAGACAGATTGTACGTTGATTTGGTCGCAAGTTGAAAATGCATACACAATACACTACTGCCAGAAGTTAGAGATACGGTACATAATACGAAGTCACAAACACGTCCGAACACTTCAAATTAATAACATGCATAAATCAGGCAAATATCCTTCCTCCTGAATAATTTTATTCTACTCCTTCACAAAAGCCTCAGCTGTCTATGTTGGCACCGTTTGACCATGACATTATGGAAGGAAAAACGGTTCATAAACTGCGTAAACCAGCCACGACTAACATTAAACTTATCACAATTAGGGTCCATACGTTCCTTTAGTATTGCATAAAGATAAAAGGCTGCAGGCTTGGGTTCGAGATGAAACAAATGCATCTTTGGTAGCAAACTCAATGGTGTGATATACGTATTTTGGCAATAAAGAAAAACTGTAAACAATAACATGTAACAATAAAAAGTATATTCATATATTGATAACAAAGCTGTTTATTATAGCTGTAAAGTTAAAAATTTGATATTCAATACCATTCATACCACCGGCAGCGCAATCGGTTTGTTATAATATGCGAGCCTCAGGAATGCTGCCTAGCTTGCCATTTACAACTATGGCCGCTGTCAGATGCAACTTGAAAGTACTTGAGAAGGCTTTATGGAGCCTTTGTCGTATGTGTGAATTGGTCCTATGTCAAGAACTATCTGTATAGCCTTCATTAACCCATTCTGTGAGAAGTCTCTTAAGTAGAGCAAAATCGTTTGGTAGAGGCAAGAATAAACTACACAAATGTGTCACTGGGGTAAAGTCGTCAGCAGCACAAGAGACTGCCAAAAAAATTTGTAATGTGGACTTACTGTTACCGGTACATTCCAGCTGATGCCAAGTGTCTTCTTGAAGATAAGGGCCCCCACAGAAGGCAAGGGATTAAGTGGAAGGGGATGCCTGAAGCTGCTAGGTGACAGCCCACTCAACCTGTGGAATAATTCAGACATGTATTCACCAACATTAACACCTACAGGACACTTACTCTCACCTGACAAAGATCCCTAACCCCCTTTATCTCAGTAATTGGCAAAGTGCAGGCAGACTGAAGGTTTGATTTGTCTAGTAACCAAGGAGACTCATTCCTACCTCATGAGATGAAAATAAACTGACTACAGAAGTGCATGAATGATGGGGAAGGGGAGACCAAGGATAAGACAGACAGAGTGCATGAGAGACTGACTAGGAGTGTATGTAAGGGGTAAGGGGAGACAAAGGATGAGATGGAGGGATTGGGTGAAGCAGGAGTATGAGAGACTGGCTAGGAGTGTATGTGGGTGAGTGGTAAAGGGAGAGGGGGAGTGGGACACCATAGATGAAATGGAATGATGGAGTGGTGTGGTATGTGAGTAAGAATGAAAGACTGACTAGGAGTGTGTGTATGTGTGAGAGGCAAGGGGAAAGGGGGAGTGAAACACCAAGGATGAGATGGAAGGATGGGGTGAAGTATATGAGAGACTGACTAGGAGAGTAAGGGAGAGGTATGGGAAGGAGTAGACCAGGGATGATGCCAAAGGATGGGGTGAAGTATATGAGAGACTGACTAGGAGAGTATATGAGCGAGGGGAAAAGGCAGCAGGGGACCAAGGATATGGAATGGTGGGGTGGCAAGGTATAGAGTGAGTGGTGTGAGATGGAAAGAGCGCAACCTAAGGGCAAAATACAGGTCAGAACAGGTGATATTAACCCTTTCGTTTCTGGATGATGCAAGCTGTGTCTAACCGCGTGCAAGTACTTGGGATGTGGGCCCACTCAACCTTGGCCAAGTGCTGGGAGAACCCCTCGTTTCTGCGCTCGTGGTACTTCTTAACCTGCCCCGTCCCAGCCACTTTTCCACCACTGACTCCCCCCAATCCCAACCAAATTTGGAAACATTTTTTTTGGCTCAAACCTCAGCTTTTGGCGAGAAACATCGAAAATTCACTGAGAAGTCGCTCATCTCTGGTTTAATATACTCGATACAGGTAGCAGTACCTCCTTAACTTCCTGTGTTTTCTATCAGGCTGGCTCCAAAGAAAATGAGTTCTACGGGAGGGTAACTATTCCACACCACTCATAAACGATGTTTATTTATTTAATTGGTACGAATTTATATGTAGTACGAGAGTATATTGATTTTCACACAGTAATATAGGCAATATAAGCATTGTTTCACTCACCAAATACATTAACATATCTGACCTTTTTTTGGCGACATTACCTGATCATCATTTCTAACTGTTTCTTCCTCTAATGTTATGTAAACTTTGTCCTCCACACTGTCATCAATTGGGGAATCATTCTGGCCCTCAATTTTGTACTGTGGCACGGCATGTCTTTACTGGCCAGGTCACTGGTAACAGGTGAATTGCCGAGACAATGGAGTGGGGGGGGGGAGGTCATGTGGGGTAAGGCATTGTCCCTGCCTGGCATCTTGTAGAGAAAGGTGTCCCGTGTATACGTACCAAAAATCACGCGCGAAAATTGAAAATTGTGCAAATTAGGGACCTTGCAATTGATGCGCATTTATATAGGTCAACAGGACTGACAGTGACAAAACGTGTGGACATATATATACATCAATGGGACGCGGCAGGTTAAACATTTTACCCTCACACCCTTAGTTTTGTTTCTATCTCCGTGATTCTTTTTCCCTTGTAATCTTGAATAGTTGTGCTTGCTTATGGTGTTGATAAAAATGTCTGGTGAATATAAACTAAGTGCTAATTTATGATGTTTTTTCTTTCGTTCGTGTTATCTCACAGAGATATATGTTTTATGGTAACTGTTACTGAGAAACAGTTTTAGGAAATTTCATTAGCTACATTTTGGTATATAAACATTTATTGTAGAACAATCCGGGTCGGTTTTACATAGCGAAAAAGGAAATTATCATACGATTGCAGTGCAGTGCAGGAGCAGTGTATCGCAAGGCCAAAGTTGTTGCTAAACTATTTTTTCTCCTGCCTTTATTTATGCCTCTATCTGCCTGATTTTTTATTCATGTAATCTTGAATAGTTGTACTGTACTTGCTTATGGTGTTGATAAAAACATTTGGCGAATATAAATTATGTGCTAACTTAGGATATTTTCTATCCATCAAGGAGCAATTCTGCTGGACGCAGCTTGCGTTGTCCAGTAACAAGTGGGTAAGATTTGGTTCGACGCAACCTGCGTCGTCCAGTAACAAAAGGGTGACTTTTGCACCACTACTCTAAGTACTGAAAGGGTTAAGATGTTCCTACTGCCTGAAACACAGTGTGGAAAGTGGAAGTTTTGGAAATGAGATGTTTGGATTTGAGGGTCAGTACTACACTTCCCAGGGACAAAACTATCCATCCACTATCTCATTCAGACAGGAGTAACCATTCATCCACTGCCTCATTTGGACAAGAGTAACCACCCACCCGCTGCCTCATTCAGACTTAGTAACCATCCACGCACTACCTCATTCAGACTTAGTAACCATCCACTCACTGCCTCATTCAGACTTGGTAACCATCCACCCACTACCTCACTCTGGTAAACTTCTATACATAACCACTGCATGCAAACAACACTATTTAATATTTCAGCCACTTGAATCCTATTATGTTATTCTGTATTTTACTCTTGCCATTTCTTTTTTGTGGAATGGAAGGGTTATATAAGGACCCTTGTATTAGTGAAGTTACTTGTGCCACTCCATTTTTTTTTCGTTACTTGTGCCACTCCATTTTTTTTTTCCTTTCTTTACTTTTACTGTTTACATCAATTGGTATTCCATGACTCCATCACACTGTACAAATTTTCAACTTTATTTAGATGCAAAAATGAATATTCCTGGTCAATACACATACAGGTTATGGTTGTTTGAATGTAGCAAAACTTTTAGCGCTTTTCGTCAAACTTTGCTACTTAAAAGTCTGATGCAAGCGAACATTCTTATGCACAGGGCTTTGTATATAAGCTTGCATTCTTGTCGGGTGAGAAGGTTCCCTAACATCAATTCCTTAGTGATTTATTTTTGGACATGGCTGGTTAATATCACTTTGTGTGTTACTTATGCAGAGTATGTGGGATTTATGTAACACACAAAAGGTCAGTATGGTGTAATAAGCAAAATAAACTGCTTAGGAAAAGGTGTTAGGGAGCTCCTTAACCAATAAAAATACTTGCCATAATCCTTAATAATCCCATAACTATTAGTGGTCTTACGAAAGATTAATAAAACTGTTAGGAGGTAAAGGGAACAATAAATACACCACTGAACTGAAGGGGATAATCGAAGCCGAGAGAGAGGGTTGTGAGTTGGGGGGAGGGCAGCGTAATGGCAGGGCAACATGGAGGTGATTTGTTTGAGGCCACCCATTATGGGATTATCCCTTTAACCGCGGGTGTCATTCCAGAATGACATTGCAAAAACTGGACCCAACCGCGGGTGTCATTCTTGAATGTTTGTGAATATTTTGAATACCCCGCGTTTTTTCCGTGCGCCAATTGTTTCAAGGGAGAGTAGCTATTAAGTTCTTTCACTCCAGCCGACCCCCACCTCCCCCCCCTGGGGCCCCACCTCCCACCCCCTGGGCCCCCCATCCCACCCCGGACCAAACACGCATCAGTATCTGTCCAGCTGTGTTAGTGACAACACTGCTGATGTGGAAGTGAAGTGCAGACAATTACAGTGCCTTTTACCTGCCTCAGTGAACACAGAGTGGGTGTTTATCGTATGTGCAGTGTTCATATATGTTTATAGTACTATTATCAGAGTGAGGTTGGCATTTGGTAATGGCGTGTGAGCGAAGGTAATGGTGTGTGAGCGAAAAATAGTGATTTTAGATCGCTCACTTCTAATGGCACTGCCCATCCAGTGATAGTCAACGAAATCATGAAACCTACATCACTGCAAAGCCGAAGGTTAGTACTTTCTAATGGTACCTTATTTTTCTCTCTAGATTTATTCTGTGCAGAGTTATAAAGGTTTAAAGTTTGTTTACATTTTGGTCGAAACCCCCGCGGGAGAGGACAGTCGGGGCAAAACAATGCCCGCGGTTAAAGGGTTATGGCATCTGGCTACAGATAGACAGATAGATTAAAAAAATCCAAGCTGCGTGTCAACCAACCATGCCCCTTGGTAGATAGGCAGATTTTAAATATTCATAGATGCACATGAACCTGACATGGCTGGGACCAAAGAATGCATAGGCTAGGTCCGGATCAGGCTACACTGCAAGATTAAGTTACATGACACCAATGTACTGCCTTTATGAAAGACTTGTAACAGCACCTACATTTTTTTTTTTTTTTCAGTTTCTGTGTTATGCTCTTCATCCCCTTCAGTTTAAGAGTATACTTTCTTTTTTGTTATTGTTTTCTTTATGTGTGTGTGTGTGTGTGTGTGTGTGTGTGTGTGTGTGTGTGTGCATATGATTTTCCCCAACATATGAATGATCTGCAATAGTAAAGGGATTTTATAATGCTTGCTATATCAAAGACCCAGAGTCTGGGAAACCTCTCCTATGCTGAATAACTTGTTTGAGATAGAATAAAATGATATTGGACTGATGGGGTCAGTTAGTTGGCTAAGCTTCTAGTTTCCAGTCTGTACACTTTTTTTGGATGATTTGTCCTGAAACTTGTATGAAAATGTACGGTGCTGGGTATTCACCATGGGCTGAAGGGGAGACTGCAAATACATGCGCTATCCGATTATAAAATCTTTGGCTCAAGACTGCAAATATGTGCTTTCCGATTTTAAAAATCTTTGACTGCAAATACAGTAACCCCTGTACTATCCATATGCCCACTATCCAGACTCTCTACTTGCCGGACATTTTGGGCCTGGGCCTTCCCCCCCCACACACACACACACACCAAAAAAAAAAAAAAAAAAAAAAAAAAAAAAAAAATCCGACATTTTTTTTCAACTGTACTTTGAAACTGGCGCGCAGCGCCGACCAGCTGTGTTTACCCTCGCTGCTTGCTTCCCCCATCCTTCCCGGCCTTCCCAGCTACCATCCTGCCTAGACGCTCATTCAATGGATGCCGCATGTGCTCGTTTTTGTGAATAAACAGTGAATAAACTGGAATACCTCGCCATCAGACCACATGGGAATTTACAGTGTTGTGCAGTGTTATGAAATTAGAATTCAGAATGCAAAGATAAAGTACAGAGTGTAAACTGGCGTGGTGCAATCAAGAACAGTATGTGCAGTGTTAAACAATTATAGCTCATAGTGCAAAGGATTAAGTGTAGCACAACACTGGATTACTGTATGTGCTTCAAGAGCATTTTGACCACTGCCAGAGCCGTAGAGGAGGCGGTTTAACCTTCATAACGAACGGCCACGGACGTGTTGTGAGTACCCTAGACACTGCTAATTATTTTCCATACTCACTTCTAATTCCTCATTCTCTGGTTCCTTTTATTTCATACTTTCTGTCCCTTATTTGTGTGAATAGGGTCTTAAATAGGTGCTATGCATGTCCGGTAGAGAGTTACGAAGGTGGTTTTCTGAGTTAGGCGGGATAGGGTCCATAAGTACCAGTCCAGGCAACGGGCCCACTATCCGGGTGGACCCACTTTCCGGACATGCCTTTGGCTCTATTACATCGGATAGTGGAGGGATTATTGTATAGGTGCTTCTGATTAAACAAAACTTTGGCACTGGACTGCAAATATATGTGCTTTCCAATTAAAAAAACTTTGACTCACAAATGCCCAATGGTTTTCCTTGCGTGTTCTATAACACTTTCTCATCAAAACCTGGGGGGTTTATCTCTAAGGCATTTCTGTTGTAAATGCGTAATTATGATGTTTCATTATCATCATGAAAATTATTTGCCAATGCACAGGAATCTGTATCTTACTAGAGCTACTTTAGAAAGATTTGCAACCACGAAGCCCTCTGTCAACCTTTGTAGTTATTTCCTACCATGTTGTTCCCCATCAATCTTTCCTAAATGCACCAATGAGAAACATGACCAATCCTTTTGCCAAGCTGTGATGACCTGACTCTCCCTGGGCATGACCCCGTTTCTCTGTGACAGCAAGCAGGACTTTTTCATAATTTTTAAAAAGGATTTTCAATCAATTTTTTAAATCGCTTTGTCGTAAATGTTTTATCTTTTTCTATGATTGTAGGGGAATAAAAAAAAATGGCAAAAAATGGCATTCCTAATAAAAATGACCATAAAAAAAAGGAAACAAATTAAAAAAAAAAAAAAAGGTGAGGTACTGCAACAAATTCCAATTAACCACCAACAGAAGGCCAAAAATATATATATAAACACTAAAAATGAAAGAACATTGCTGTAAAAGAATTATGAGAAAATCTGGAAAATTTCAGAATCAAAATACTGCAGCCTAGTTCAAATTTGCAAGTGCTATACCAGAAAATGAGTGGGTGCAACACACACACTGCAAGCTAAATTAGTTGAAACCAATTATGCTGTGATTCATTTGCAACAACAGTATACAAAACTGAACCTATCGTGACTTACACAGGCTAATAGTCAGTTCCATCCCGTTGCCCAACACTGAGCCAATCTCAAATTACTATGCACATCCTTAATTATGACAATTCCACGGCTATATGAAAGTAAAATAATACCAAACAGGGCAGGACTGATAAAATAATGTGTGGTATACTGGGAAACTTATGAGACAATTGTTAAGGTGATTTGCTTACACCGAATGCTGCTGCCCCAAGTCTGAACAAAAATTGGTTGGCAAACATCCTCTTTTCACACATAATGGTCAATGCCTGGCACTTGGAGTGGTTTGCATATTAAATCCGTATTATCAGGACCATGTTGACAGTTTTAAGGAGATGTAGGTAAGCATCAGAGGCCAATTTGGAAAGTATTTAAAGGCTACTTCTGGGAGGCTTACATCACCCCGAACATTACCGGCTGGCTGTTCCGCCGCCCTCAACTTAAAATAAGACAAGTACACAGGTAATTACCGATAAATACTGACCCTGAAGGACCCTAGTGCCTCCCTGTTACCTACAACAATGTTAATGATACCACATACCTGCAGCAGGGGCGATTTATCTCGGAGGTACCCAGCATCCCGACCACCATCCCCTCCAGGTGACGCTGCGCACAAGCAATGCGCAGTAGTCCCGGCGTCCCGCACAAAAATCGTTACCAACATAATTTTTCTCAATAACTGGGAAATTTCCTTAGAAAATTTCTATACGTAACCTGGAAAACAAAAATCCGCCAAAAAATTCGAACTCTTGAACACACCAAAATGTTAGAAGTAACAAATAGTTCAATACACAGTAACACAGGCAAAACTATAGACAGTATGAATGCACATGACAGATTTGTTCCAGACTACTGTCTTCTTTTAGCTGGTTACCTGTTTTTCAATAGCGGAATGATAAAACACTGCATCCATCCTTACACAACACTACCTATGATGCAGCCTAATAGCAGCATACCCCATCATTCTACCTAACTACAGCTAGTCTAGCACGTTAGTTAATAATATACCCATACTAATACGTGCAGAGGTACTCTAATTTTCTTACCGAGGCAGATAGATATGGCTCTACATCCTCTCCACAGAACTTCGTCATGACTGGCACCATATCCTAATACCAAGCTATAGTTATAACTCGGTGTCCAAGACAGGTGTCCAAGACAGAAAGATGGCAAATTTAGGGCATGCTATAGTAAAGAGGTGTAATGATCATTTATATTTTTAAAAGTACCCCCATCAACAACCCAGTGACTATAGTCTATATTAAAATATGTTCTTGTTACCTCCTTGAACAGGGAGGGCAACAGCCAGAGATCGGGCAGCGTGTAATGTCGCCATAAGGTGACCAAGGCCGACTCATGCAAGCATGTTGGTGTCTTTATAAGCGACAGGATATGAAACGATACTATTGTTAGGTGGAGGCGCTCACCATCCACTCACTCGATGCAGTGCTGCTCTCGGGTGACTGCCCTTTCCTGTCTTCCTTTCCTCCTTCTTCTGTCTATGGGTGACTATGTGACAAGGCAAATGGTTTCCTGTACACCAAACCATTTACTACGCTGGGTAGTAACCATATCACCAAATTACGACGCCTGGTGGTTCAGTGGGTAATGGGGTGCTTTCAAAGCTAGTATTCCGCTAGATGGCTCCACTGTTGCAGTAAACACCTTCCCTGCGTTGTTTAAAAAGCATATTTTTCTTTGTTAAATATCTATACTGTTGAGTGAAAATGTGAATCATGGTAATGTCATATGCCGAAATATAAATAATACAAATAGAACACCTATATATAACGTATCGTGAAGTGTTTATATTTATCAGAAACGGAAATTAAAATATCACTGATGGCATGTGATGGCAATCCGTCCTTCCAGTGACCCTATATTATTTAATTTCTACTACATTTAGTGCAAATTTGGTTCTTAATACATTGTCTGTTCAGACTGTGAAGTACGCCTAGTGGGTATCTAGACTCATCCAGTTTCTATGTGGGCAGAAATTTAATGTTGAGTAAATACTGGCATTCAACATTTTGCTCGCTTCCTTCACGCATGCGCACCACAAGACAGTCCCGTGTTTAAGTTTTTTCACGAGGGATGTCAAGTTTCCATGAAAAATTTTATTTTGATGGCGTGTAGTGTCACGAATTCACTCAGAGTAGAAACGAGCTATATTCATAACATTCGTCATTGGTTCATAAGTGACTATGTATAGGCAGTGAGTTTCACTGTGCGATATCTTTGTGTAATTGTCATTCCCACATCTTGCCTCTCGAGCTGTTAACTAAGCTACGCCCATTTCTCATGTCCCTGTACCCGACGTTGGTTACATTACTGTCGTAAATGGACACACTCACAAACACACATAGTTCAGTAATGTGAGTTCCTGACTGTTGAGCGGAGAGAGAGAGAGCTTCCCCTGCGGCTTCCTTGCACCATGAGTGTCATATTCATATGTATCATTGTAGATTTTTGTAAAGTGTTACAGTGAAGTTTTGTCTTTTTCTGTTGAGAACTAGTGGTTATTTTAATTTTTACATTTCACCAAGTGCCTACCAAATAAATACCTTAAGGTCATCTTATCATCAATATCTCACACACATTGCCCCCTCTTGGCAAGTCCCTAATGGTATGGTCATGTGAGAACTGTCTCCAGGCCACCTGTCCACACACATGTTTGTAAGATCTTCCACTGACTGAGTCAGTAGCTTGTGCACATACCAGTCCACTTGACCAGGATGCAATCTCACTGGGGGTAGACATTTAAGAGGATGCAGTAGTATTTACTCATGTGTTTTCACGTTTTCATATATATATATATATATATATATATATATATATATATATATATATATATATATATATATATATATAAAATCGTGAATACTGAACTTGACTCCGTGTGAATCTTGTGGATCACTTGGAGGCGATGTCTTAGCTAGCGTACCTTCCACAGTCGTCTGTCCTCGGTGAGACCGGGCAAAAAATGACGCGTAAACGATCTTGGTTTTGGGACGGTTCCTCAGACCGGATGATTTATGATGGTGAATGCCAGTATTTACTCAATATTTAATTTCTGCCCACATAGAGACTGGATGAGTCAAGATACCCACTAGGCGTACTTTATACTCTGAACAAACTATGTAATAAGAATCTAACTTGCACTAAATGTAGCAGAAATTAAATAATATGGGACCACTGAAATGGCGGATTGCCATCACATGCCATCAGTGATATTTTAATTTCAGTTTATGATAAATATAAACAATTCACGATACGTTATATATACGTGTTCTATTTGTATTATTTATATTACGGCATATGACATTACCATGATTCACAGTTTCACACAACAGTGTAAATATTCAACAAACAAAATTGTGCTTTTTAAACAGCTCGGGAATGTGTTTACTGCTACAGTGGAGACATCTGACGGAATACTAGGCTTTTCAGAAGCACCCCATTAAGGCGCTCCAGCCAAATTGAGCCTGTGCAGGTTTAAATCTCAGGGATGGTTGGGGTTTATTGTTCACGTAATACTACTCAGGGATGAGTGAGGCTGGTCACTCTCATCAGGACCAACTTGCCTAGCCCCGAGCTCCTACGCTCCTCATGGGGCAATGCGGGACTGGTTGATAATGATAACTATTGTTACCTCATGGTATTTATATTTAGCTTTGGAGACCAAAGCAGAATATTGTTAACTCTCTAAAGTTGAGTAAAATCGTCTGGTGATTGCATGAATAAAGCAAAATACGTCATTGGACTGATGTGGTTAAGTAAACTACAAGGAGACCCTTTAGTACCTAAGAACAATACTTGAGCTTTAACAGAAGGGAAAAGAACGACCTCCAATAGGGTTCCACAATCAATGGGCATCCCTGGGGTCATGGTTCTTGTCCTGGGTGAACATCGAGTGTGGCTGTGTGGTTCTAACTCCACAGGGGATGACAGGGGAAACTCAACCACCATATCCTGATCATAATGTGGCCTCTCTGCTGTATCTCTGACTGGTGTGATGGTGTCTATTCTTATTTTAACTTCCAGCTGAGGGCATGGAAAGGTGGTCACAGTGAAGCTGGAGAGATGGCAAGGATATAAATAGGAAAGGTGGAAGGATGCAGGATGGGTAAGGCAGGTAACAGAGGAGTAGTATAGGGAGGTTAGGGTCGAGTGAGATGGGGAGGGCACAAACCAGAGTAGTGTGGCATAGGTAGGGTTGGTGAAACTGGTTAGGTGCTGGAAGTGGGGAGTCCAGAATGAGAAAGGCTGAATGACGAGCTAGGAGGGCGGGTGAAGCAGAGTAAGAACTGGTTAGTCAAAGTGGAGAGGAGGTATGGGGTAAGGAGATCTCTAACAGGTAAAAAGTGAGCCAAAACTATCAAATACATACCTGGCCTAAGCCCCTCCCAGAGAGTCATGGAAGCCTGATGGTAGCTGCATGAAATATGCTTGAACAGTTCAGAGGGCACGCTGTGAGTGTAGCCACGTGAATCTGGACTAGATGATGCAAGTAAGGTGTGATATATTCCTGTGTTTCAGCAGGATGCTTCTGTCAATGTGGGGATGTGGGTGTGGTTCCATGTGGTAATCACTGCTGGGGTGGTGAGAGATTCCAACGTAAAACAGGCTGTTTGACAACTTCAAGATCATATCTCTGACCAGAAACAGTCTCACCTCAATAAAACTTACCCAAGCATGCTTCAACATTCTTCCAAGTCTGTTTTCACACCAGACACTCCTTCCTCCAGAGGAGCATATGCATAAAAAACTGCTCAGACCTGTATTGAAACATTCATTCTTACCCATACAATCCTTGATCCATCTAGTCTATACTCCTATATATTCTCCTTCCATCTCTTACAGACTGCAATGCATAAACCTCCTTTGCTCTCTCATTCTCATCCACTTCAGCACATACTCTGTCCACATTCCTATTATCTCACACATTTATCCTTCCACCTGGTGAGACATCCCACATACACCCACTTCTGCATCTCTAAGCACCAGCACAATCTCCCTCTCAATCACACCTCTTACATTCAAGCCACCATCCACAGCCCAGTACAAGGCCATATGTTCATATTTGTAGTTGTGTTTTTTACAGGGTGGATCACCAGTCCACCACAAACCCTTTTAGTCGCCTCTTACGACACGCAGGGAGCACGGGGGTAGTATTCTCTCTCTCCCCTCTCCACAGTTGAGTCTGAGGGTTCTTAAGGGAGATCATCACCCCCTACCCCAGGGGAGTGTCCTTCTATCTATCTATCTATAGCCAGACACCTCAGTCCCATGAGGGGTGGCCACAATCAAATCTCCTACATGTTGCCCTGTCCCCTGTCATTTTGATGCCCTCCTCCCAACTTACACTCATTCATATACTTTAGATTTATATTTCAGTGCAGTTTTCCTTCCCCCTCCCATCCCTCTCAACTTTCTGGGCCGAGGAGCAGAAAAAGGCCTGAGCAGGTCTAGTTAATAATGTATTGTTGCTCACACATGGTTGCTGACATGGATAAGGTCTGTGGTCGTGCCTGTGATGCTAACTGACAGACAGGCACTTCAATATTCCTTCCATCTTTTTTATTGTTTGCCAGAGGAATTGTACATACATGTGTCTGTGTCTTTAAAACTTAGGGGACCATACTAAAAATAAAAACGATTCGCTCACAAGCATGACATCTTGAGAGGAGCGGCAAGTTCATTCGAGTGAGAAATCTTCATGGTAGCCGAGACTGGAATACTGGCCAGACCTGTTCTTCAATACCCAGTTGTACAGTCACAGTCAATAATCACTTTATACTCTCAAAACCACGTCAAAAGCTAATGGGATCTTGCCAAACTAACTGGAAATACTCAAGCATGTTAAGTCTCATATGAAGAGCTCAAACACCAGTCAGGTAAAAAGACTATTGAACTCTCTTGAAAGCGCATAAAAAAGCTTATGGTATCTGGTCAAACTAGAAAAAAAAAAAAAAATGAAGTGGGCTGGTATCTCATATAATTTCAAACCCCAAACATGTAAAGAGACTACTGAACGTGGCTGCACACAAAGAACTCAATGCAGAGAAGTATGGTTGGGCGTTTGGTTTGTCTCTCACTGATGTCAAGACCGATGAGGTACGTCATTACTACAGTACTGTGGAATGTGCAGTGACGCTTTGTTTCCTTTAAGACAAAATTTTGTCTACTGTACAAAAGAAAGCTATAATCTATTCAATATATATATATTTATATATTTATGTACTCTTGTTACATTATACATTGCAGGATGAAGGCTAAAGGTAGCAGCTTTAACTGAGCTCTGCACATCAAATACGCTTCTAATATATTAAACCTATGTACCCTCTTTATAAACCATCAGCACTGGAATGGGATCTTCCAACACTCACCTGGTTGCTGCTTGGGTTGCCACTGAGTCACCAATTTAAATTTGAAATAAAAATTTTGCTGATTTTAGCCCTTTCATTCCAGTAACATATTTCTTACTTTATTTTTACTACTTCTTAGCACTTGTAACTTAGAACAGACTTTTCTAATTTAAGGGGTTGGATACAGACTTCATCAACTCCTTCATGACTAACAGTATACTTTAGTTTAAAAGACTACCCTAAACTGACCAAAATAATGGAGATTGTAAGAATAACAGAAAGTACAGTATGTTATCAGATTAAATGAGTTAGTACTGTACACCTGTAGTATTATTAAAGCTCATATGCATTTAAAGTACCGCCATACATAAATAAATAAATAATAATAATAACAATAATAACATACACAACAAGCCTGAATTTCTTCCATACACTGTCATACACAAAATCCCCGCACCATTAACATGACTGTATGTTGAGTATACAATATATTTTTAAAAACTGATATCCTGACACCAATAAAAAACTGAATCTGTGTTGAGTATACAGCATATATTTTTTTTTAATAATGAGTATACAGTTGCTCGTTCTCAGGGCTTCCCATACAGCTCAACCTGCCCCCTTGCCCCTCACTCTTCTAAATATCTATCTGTCTCGGCTTTGGGAGATTTATCACACTTATTTTTTATATATATTTACAGTATGCTATATGTGTACAATGCTAGGCCATCTAAGAACATTAAACAAATCATATGTATCCAAAAACTTTTAAAAAATATGAGTAATGATTGGAAAGTAAGACAACAATAGTAACATCTTGACACTACACTATATATTGTACCCCAAAACAAAAATCTCTACATTTACAGATTATTTGGACTTTTAGGTCAGAAGGATTGACCTGAGGGATTCAAATGTAGTTCAGTGGAGTCTGCAATGGAAGTCCTGTTGCCTCTCCTTTTTCTCTCCCCATGGACCTTGCATTTTAATCTAGTCACACCAAATTAAATGGAACATGACAATTATCTACATATGTACTAAAAATACTGCCATACTGAGATTGTCCATGATATAGCTGCAGTTTTCTATAGACTGGAGGATAAATCAAGTGCCAAAACCAGCTAATTCCTACCATTTGCAGAGAGAATTTGGGAGAAAGAAATATGAGATGAATAACCATACAATATTTCTAACAATGTAAATATGATTCTATGTACTAGTGGCTGAATATTCCTGCCTGAGAGTGATGGCTGTGTCTATTTACCATGCTTCACTCATGGTAGCACCTCTCAGGGTCGAAGGTAGCCACCCATCTACTACTACAATGATCTTAGGCCAAATGATGTCAGTGTCTGCTGCTGACACAAGAGGCTGGTTGTCAAAGTCCATGGTGAGAGAAGAAGGAGAGTCAATGGGAATTTTGGTTGCTGACTGCACACTGGCTCTGTACACCAAGGTTAGTTAGTTAGGACACTGTACTGTACTCACACATGGCACAAGGAAGTACGGTACAGCTCATGCAACACGGGAATAACTGCCAGGCTGGGGAAAGGAAGGAAAGGGACGTTTAGTTAGGCTACTAGTTTTCTCTTAAAGCCTCAACTGTGATGACGTCCTCCATTCTTGCATCTTCAGACTATTCTATTCAGCTTACGATACCTTTTCAACTTGACCGCATTCCATACACCCTTCATTAGCCCTTCTTACCACCTGTGCTGAATATGACCGTCTGGCAGCGGCAAGAATAAACTGTAAACCCACATCATTGAACTGAAACGATTAACCTTTCCACTGGGATGTCGTTTCATTTGGTGTTATTTCTAGATGATTGAATTAAGCTTAGGAAGGATCTTTTAGTGATAAAGGGGTTAATGAGGGCTGTATATAACCCTTCTAGTTTGCTAAGTCTCCCCTAAGCTATTCAAAATCATCTGGAGATAAGAAAAGAAAATGAGTAAAGATGCATTTTTTTCTCGCTATCTCCAGACAATGTTATTCAGCTTTACGAAGACTTTTTGAGGTGGAGGGGTTAGACACAGACTTCCTTAAACCCTTCACACTGAGAGTTAATTTCTATGCTTAATAAAATCATCTATGGGCATCAGGAATAATAATAATAACAATAATAATAATAATAATAATAATAACAATAATAATAAAAGGGATGTTCTAGAATGGAAGGGATTAATTTGTCGTCTTCTCTTGCTAGTGAAAATTTAACATACAGTCTGAAGTGTGAGTGTGTGTGTGCGTGTGTGTGTGTGTGTGTGTGTGTGTGTGTGTGTGTGTGTGTGTACTATAAACTAGTAGACATTATTCACCCTTGTGCTCATTCTCCAACCACTTACAGTTTACAAATCTTCCCCTTAGCTGCATTAAGTACAATTTATATAGGACTAGTTCATATGGCTACACACAGAGGACATGAGACTCACAGTAAGTTGTTGACAAGGCTGTGAGATTCTGGGTTGTACTTTAAGTGGGTCTGGAGATTCCCTAACACCTCTCCCTTTGTGATTTGTTCTGAATATTACACCTCTGCACCCTCTTGTCTGACACTGATGGAAACTATATTGACATTAGATTGATATAAGTAAAATACAAGAGAATGTTTAGTAGTAGTTGTAGTAATCATAGTGGTTGTAGTACCAGTAGTAGTAGTAGTAGTAGTATGAACAGATCTTGAATTGAATTTGGCTCCCTGTTATTTTGTTTTTGTTTTTTCTCGGAGGGAACAATCTTCAGGGCTCCTGGCCTTTGGTTCCTTCTTCCTCGATAAAAAAAAGTAGTAGTAGTAGCAGCAGCAGCAGCAGCAGCAGCAGTAGTAGTAGTAGTAGTAGTTGTAGCCCCAGCAATCCACCATCCTTCTTTTGGGGATAGTGAGGGAGTTGAGGGATGCTTGTATGACTAGGCACAGGAGCTGCTTGGTTATATTGGTACCAGCACATGAAGCCATCCCTCTCCAGAACCATATAAGGTGTAAGATGCAAAATAAATCACTGAGGAAGTGGTGCTAAGAAGCCTCCCAACCCACCTAAAATTACAGACTTTATTTCAGGTAAAGACACATAAATAAGACATTCTAGGGAAGAACTAAGGTCATATCTAGAATACACAAAGTTCTCATTACATGTCGCCTTTTTGACTTATCTCTGGTGTAATTTTTCCTGTCATCCTTGCTCTCTCTGGGCTAGTCAGGCTAAGGAGGCACAGAGAAGGGGGTTAAGTATATAAATCAACCCTATCACATCTTGCAATCCTTCCTGATTTTAAAAGCCTGGTGATAGCAAGGATTAAAGGATGCTTGGGTGTCAGGGAAAGGAATATAGTGTCAAAGTCTATGCCCAGAGTTAGACATAAATGAAATAAATAGATAAATAGTAGATAATAGGAACCTTTTGTACAGTAGTCCTTGTTTATGGTGATGTGTTTGAAAATATACCATCTTTTTTTTCCATATACTCGTATGTGGTATAATAGAGAGAGAGAGAGAGAGAGAGAGAGAGAGAGAGAGAGAGAGAGAGTGTGTGTGTGTGTGTGTGTGTGTGTGTGTGTGTGTGTGTGTGTGTGTGTGTGTGTGTGTGTGTGTGTGTGTGTGTGTGTGTGTGTGTGTGTGTCAAAAAAGGCGACATACACCCAGAACTCACTGTACAAACTATAAAGCTCATTGGACAGTAGGCATCACTAAATCATGATATAAGTGAGGCCAGACTGCTATATATGGATTTATTTAGTTTACAATAAAGCACATTAATGAGGTACCTATATTACATAAACACTGAACAGACCAGAACTGGCTTTATATTTGAAGAACAGAAGGAAACCACTTTGTTCTTCCTAACTTGTAAAAAAATATAATGTAAACTATTAACTTAGATGTGAAGATCAAGGCAGATTATATTTATAGTAAGTCAGATCTCCTGTTACATCAGTCACTTTCGTCCCATAACTGTCTCCTGCCAGTCTCCTAACCCTTTGACTGTGATGATGTCTCTGTTTTATTCCAGTCTTGCTAAGGAGGGTAGAGTTTTGAGGCAGACCTAATACTTGGGCTGAGGTCGTAGTGTGTGACCTCATGGATAAGGGATTAAACTGAGAGGGTAGAGTTGTGAGAGACAGACCTAATACTTGGGATGAGGTCGTAGTGTGTGACCTCAAGGATACGGGACTGGACAGGGAGGCTGCTAGACTCTGAGCAGCTTTGAGTGCCACCATGAGGTAACTTGGGGCAATGTATGCATGCTGAAGCCCCCTACAGACATACGAAACTAACAAACAACCTTTCAAACGACTTCTTTCAGAGAGACTTTTGAAGGTGATGGGGTTTACATATGGCTTTACTGTCCCCTTCACTGCTTGAGGACTCCCCAAAGCTTAACAGAAACTGTCCCAAGATAGCATGATCGCCGTTTAACTCCGTGATGACTCCCTAAGCTTGATAACACTGTTTGAAGATAGTGTGGGCATAATTTTTAAACAGAAAAAAATACTGCCTGTCATCTCCATAATGGACTTCATCTCTTCAGTATTTTTTTTTTTTTTTTTTTTTTATGTTACTGTCTCCAACCCATTTCATTCACCATAACACAAAATTTTCCAACTGCTATAACATTTTCACTGTTGGGTGGTTCTTTACTGTTGCTATCTCCGGCCAACTTTACTAATCATAGGAGATATATTTAAAACTGTCAAGCCTACAGTACCCCTCCTTTACTACTCTGCTGTCTTTCTTAGCTAAATAAAACTGTCTGGTAGTAGTAAGAATAAAGCAACACAAAGACATCACCATAATGAAAGGGTCGACCATTATCTTGATCCCAGGAGGCATTGTGATTAAGTACGAAGATATTCTCACACTCTTGGGTATTAAGTAGTTCAGGTGAGTATTACAGTATATACATGGGTTGGTATGGGAGGGGGAGAAGAGGGAGCCTGAGGATAAGATGGTGTGATGTGGTGGAAGAGTGTGGATGGGTGGGTGGTGTGTATGGAAGGGGAAGAAAGAGATTGAGATAGAGATACAAGATGTGAGGGTGTGTAAGGGTGGGCGGTGTGTGTGTGGGAGGGAGACTGAGAATGACATGAAGAGATAAAGGTGTGAAAGTCTGTGAGGGAGGGCGGCTTGTTGTGGGAAGAAGGGTCGACACTGAGTAGGGACAAGAATGCCTGGAGGTCCTTTAACTGAGGCCACACCTTACAGGATGCAGCACCAGGCAACTGATATACAGACAGATGATGAAAGGGAATTATCTGTGGTAGGACATATAGTTGGCCTTCAAAGTAATACAGATAGTTTGTGTCAGCCTTCAAAGTAATATAGATAGTTTGTGTCAGCCTTCAAAGTAATATAGATAGTTTGTGTCAGCCTTCAAAGTAATATAGATAGTTTGTGTTGGCCTTCAAAGTAATATAGATAGTTTGTGTTGGCCTTCAAAGTAATATAGATAGTTTGTGTTGGCCTTCAAAGTAATATAGATAGTAAGTGTTGGCCCTCAAAGTAATATAGATAGTAAGTGTTGGCCCTCAAAGTAATATAGATAGTAAGTGTTGGCCCTCAAAGTAATACAGATAGTTTGTATCAGCCTTCAAAGTAATAGTTGTTGTCGGCCTTCAAAGTAATATAGATAGTTTGTGTCAGCCTTCAAAGTAATATACAATACAAAGCAGAGGCACACTACACATCCCTAGGCACACATCCCAGGAGGAACATTACAGCAGGTGCCAATTCATCAGGAACACACTCACCAGCGGCCTAGCAGAGAGACGTGCGAGTGGGAAGGTTTTATTTGGCGTACTATACTGTACAGGTTTGGATACTGTGGTTGGCTGCCACTGTATGAGGGTTAGGTGGAAAGCTGTGAGTATAACTAGGACAGGAATATCTATCTATCTATCTATCTATTGCCAGATGCCTTAATCCTGTAAGGGGTGGCCACAAACATATCGCCTCCATGTCTCCCTGTCCCCCGCCATTCCACTGCCCTGCTCCCAGCTCACATCCCCCTCTCTCAAATACCTCTCCACTCCATCCCTTCATCTATGCTGCATCATTTATGTATCATGCTTAAGTATCATGCATTTCATTTTGCTTGTTTTCTGAACCCTACCTCACATAAATTTCAATATTTTTTAATGTTTACTAGTTGTATCTGACCTAAAAACACTAAACTAGTTCATCAGAGCATGAGGATATCAAAGCCACAATCATCACAAATCGCATGATAGGCCTGTTGTTCTATCAAGACAATGCCTCAGCTCACTCATCAGTGCTCACCATCACTGACCTTTATTACTGTGGTTTTGAGCTCACTGGTAAAATGGTAACCACCAATCCCACATTACCCTCCAAATCATTTAAAGGCAGGAGACTAACCTACATCCCTGGTAGTGTTTTACACAAAATAAAAGTCTCCAGTCGCCTCTGGGGAAAATGCGGCATGTACACAACTCCCCATTCTGACCTGAGAACTCTGCCATCAGACCACCCACTTTACTCCACAAATCTGGCATTCTGAATCATCTCTCTGACATGAAAAAGGAATTTGGTGGCAAACATTATCTAAACAATGTCATTTCTGTCACTGAGGAACTTTGGGGATTTCCAAGATGAAGCTTTCTTTGCAAGTGGGATCCAGGCACTGCAGCATCATTGACAGAAGTATGTGGACCAAAAAAGAAACCATCTGTCCATCATCTACTCCTTCTTTACCCCATCAGGAGTGGAGTCCGGGGGTCAGGCTACTCAGTCCTGGCATTTAAAGCAAGAGTGATCGGCCCTGCTAGCCTACAAGTGGCTTTACGTGAGCAACAAACCCCAGCCAGCCCTCAGATGGAAACCTATGGACCACTAAACCCACTAAACCACCAGGCATCATTTGGTTACAAGAAACCAAGTTACAAAACAGGTAGCAGCCAACTCCATACACCATGCCTGTCCTAGTTAGGCTCACAATTCTTCAGCCTACCCTCATACTGTTGTGCTTGTGTTATTCATTGTTAGGTTTCTCCCTATGGTTGTTATATCTGGAGTATCAATGGATATTATTCTTCCAGCTTCTGTATCTGCCAATAACAAACTCTCCCTCGTGTGTATTGTGGCGCTGTGTATGTGTTTGTGGGTTCTCTGCACGGCTGTTATATCTAATGTATCAGTGGACATAATTCTACCAGCTTCTGTATCCACCAACAACAAACTCTCCCTTGTGTGCAAACATCACATCTTACACCTAGGGCCCTGATCCACAAACACTTACAATCAACTCCTTGTCATAACTTTTACTTGCTTTCCCAGGAAGAACTATGAATGTCAGGGCTAGGGTTGTGAGAGGCAGACAAAAACAGACCTGGGACATGGTAGCAGAGTATGACCTCAAGGATAAGGTACTGAATAGGGATGCTGCCAGAGATCGAGCAGTAAGGAGAGCCGCCACTGACCAAAGCCGATCATGCAAGGCCTTTATAAACGATAAGATATGAACAAAGGACAAGAAACGGAGAGTACAAAAACTTCCCATGTCTTGCCTTCCCTGCAAATCAAAATAAGAGTTATGACAAGGAAGTGTTTATATGTTAGTTTGTGGATCTGTGCATTGGACACTAGGCAACTCTTCACACAAACTGCCTCACCAACTACTGTACATGTGCACAGACCTTAACTCTTCAGCTGCATCTATGACAAGAATCTGTCACAGCAATAAGAACTGCATAATTACCTTACATATTACTGAGTAGCTTGGCTTATTCAGTGATATCAGTACCTTTGTATCGTAGGTCATGCAGGATATGATGAGTTATAGCATTAAGTTCCTTGACTAACAGACGAAGCTGCCGAGAATTACATCCCAAAACAAAATAAATAATAACAGCAATAATGCAGTTCTTAAACTCTTGTGACTGGGTTTATATCAGTCCCTCAGCAGTTTAAGTCAGAGATACAGACACTGAGGGAGGCGCAGTGACAAAGGGTAAACGACCAGTACCAAGAGGAGGAGTGAAAGAAATATCAGGGAAGTCAGATTTCACAGAGACAGGAAAGTGTGGTCGGTTGTCTGCACGCTAAGAAGTATACAGTATATATAATTGTACAGAAGGGAGATTTATACATATATATTTATATAAAAAAAAGTTAACTCGTGTACCCTTTGATGATAAGTCTAGCTATACACATCTACCAAGGTGTGTGGTTGGGGTGGGCAGGGCATCGGCTGCTGAGGTGGGGGATGCAGCCACGCCTCACTGCTGCCTCTCGTCGCCCGGCCCCTCCATTGGGCCACCCTCGGATAGGTCGTCGCCTCGCCCCGGACTGGTCTCCTCGGGCAGGTCGGGCTCTTCGGGGTGGTGGGGCGAGAGGTCCGGTGGCAGCTGAAGGCGGCGGAGGGCATCGAGGGGTGACATGGGTGTGGCAGGGGTGAGGGGCACCAGAGCTGGGCTGGTGGGGGAGCGATGGAGGCCATAAGGGGGGATGGGGGAGTCACAGGTGGGGGAGACCAATGCCTGCACCTGTCTGGAGGAGAAAGGACACCCGTACCCACCAGGGGAGGGCGTGCTGCCTCCAGGACTGGCCAGGTGGCGGTGTGGTATGACCTCACGCTCTGCAGGGCCATCAGCCCACACGTCCTGTACAATACATACTACATTACCAACACAACCATCAGACAGTTAGTGTACAAAAAGTCTTCGTTATAGATATTCAACCTTCAATTAAACTACTTTTAGCTATCAAACGAGCTGACAGAGGTTAGGGATCTCTGTCAGGTCACAACAAAGGCAACAGACCCATCTAATATATCAATAAATCAACCCCCCACTCCTAACCTGCAGAGGTGAGTCCTCATCTCAGGATTCAGCTGAGCGTGCTTTTCGTCCAGTGATCGAGCCAAAAACCGAGCGCAGCGCAGCCGAGATGCTTCGAGGAGTGCCGGCCCCTCCACCTCGTCCCCGCGCCACCCCAGGGTGTGCATCAAGGCATTTCTGGTATCTCAGCTGTGACACACCAACAAAGGTAAGTAATTATAATGTGGATGAGATGTAATTATAATGAGGATGAGATGTAATTATAATAAGGATGAGATGGAAACATGTGGGAGAGAGGTACTGTACAAGAATGAGGGTGGTGTAAGTTCGAGGGAGGATAGCCTGATAACAGAGGACAAAGTGACATGGAAGTGAACTGTCTGTGGTCACTGCCTCCAAGAGCAAGTGTCTGACTACAGGGAATATATGAGAGAACTGTGACTATATAGCACTGAGGACACTTTAAAATGACCTAAAATCGTCATCTCTCCATCTTGAATGCCAAGAAACTGTAACAAGAGACTGACCTTTGAGCATAAACCTAGTCATGAAGAAGTGCTTTGGAAAGGAAACAGAGCCATAACATTTTCTTAATCTGCCACAGATCTTGAATTTGGCTCCCTTTTGTTTTGTTTTGTTTTTTTCTTGGAAGGAACGATTTGCTGACTCCTGGCCTTTGGTTCCTTCTTTCTTGCATTAAAAGAAAGAAAGAAAAAAAAAAGCTACTAGAAACAGGGTGCAAAGATGAAAAGCTCCGCCAAATTAAAGTGAACAGACTACCTGTGAAGATTTTATTTTTAATACGCTATATGGTCAATGCACCCTGCTCTGATGGGATGATGCACGATAACAAAAGAAAGACACCTCCATCAATCACATTCAGTCCCTCATCTGTCACATGTAACTGTCTATATCACAGCAAATTTAAACCATCCATAACCAAACACTGCTGATTTAATATATTCAAACTAGGGGAATTAAATATAACCTTCTTTAACTTTCTCGCCTCCTACACTAACAACCCACATTTCAGGGCTGGATTTTATTAGCCCACACAGTATTATCATCAACACAAACCTCAAAACAGTCTGAAATTGAGTTGCAACACTACGAGCACTGTTTTCACTCTCAATACAATGAAAACTCTAAACACTGATACATAGATGATGCTACAGTGTTAATAAAATCATCTGGAGGTAGTACAAATTGTATCGTTTTGTACTGTATTATTTATAAAGGATCAAACATGCTTACACACGTTGGCCTTGGTCACCTAATAGCAGCTCTCCAAACTGCTTGATCTCTGGCAGCCTCCCTAATCCATCCCTTATCTCTGAGGTCACACTCTATGATTTCATGCCAGGTCTTTTTTGGTCTGCCTCTAAACTAATACAGTACATCATCGTAGTGACAGAGCCAGACAAACAAACAGGCTGTTGCTCTCACCTTACAAGCAGCCTCAATGGTCTTGCAGAGCGCACCAGTAGAAGGTTCAGAGTAGAAGATGTATGCCACAAACTGGTCTTGGGCCGTGTGCATGATAAACCCACAGTGCTTCACATCATGACCGATTCCCAGGAAGGACAGGAACCTCACACGGCACTCGGCTATTTGCTTACCGTCATCCTGGGAACAATGCCATAATTAGGACCATACAGTGTCAAGATTAGGACTGTAGGATGCCAAAGTTAGTACAGTCATAGTTACAACCCCAGGCTCATCTGAGTGTAAACCAAGTGAGCCACAGACTGATGCAACCCTTCTACATTTCACCCTCCTCCTTTCAAGGGATAGGGATGGAGCTGATGGATGTATAATCAGGAAGTTGAATTATCTGGTTATATATGCCACTCAGTACCAGGAAATATCTCTGCACAGCTGGAGTGAATGAAACAAATCACCATGTGAGTAATGATGACAGTGGAAGTGGCGACAGCAATAGCCTCACTGCAGTAGGGTTGGGGACTACAGTATTTTTATTCTACTACTGAGTAATGGGAAATAAGCTCCAGAAGGATGAAAATTTGTCTTTTTTTTTTTTTAAATGTCGATGCTGATCAACTCCGGTCTGTCCGGCCTTGTAGGTCATCCCGTGCAGTAAACCAAAGTTCCCTTGGTTTATTTATATATACATACTGTATATATATTTTTTTATGCTTACCACCCAGCATGGTAAATGGCTTTCTGCATTACAGTGAACCATCAGACTTGTCACTCAACGCTGCGCAACCTGGAGTGGAGAGAAACGTAATAAAACAAGACAGGGAGGAAAGACAGAAGTAAACAGAGAGAAGGGCAGACACAGAGATAAAAAGATAAAGGTGAAGGATGATGTAGGAAGCATTACATCAAGTAAGACGATGATGGTCACCACCCGCTACCACCACTGTGCCAATTTAAGGTAGACAAACTAGTAAAGAATCCACCCACCACGCCCGTAATGGTGACAGTGGAAGGGGCCACAGCGATAGCCACGTTGCGCCAGGGTTTGGGGTTGTTCTGCACCATACGGTCGATGGCGGAGTTGAGGACGTCGATACCGGAGGGACGCGTGACTGTCAGCTGGCCCACGAACTGTACACGCATCACCTTCTTCGGCTCCTCCATTGGGGTAGGGAAGGACTGGGCTGTGAGGGGCGAGACGAGGGATCTCAATATAGTAACACAGCGGCATGTGAGGGTTTGTGACTCATATAGCTTACTGGGGATTAGGGAATGGAGTATCGTATCTATGCCCTGAGTTAACCACATATAAATAAAACACGTGAGAAAATTGCTGGGTTTTAGGGCTGGGGTATGAATTCTATGTCCTGAGAGAGAGAGAGAGAGAGAGAGAGAGAGAGGTAAAAACCCCTCCACTCATAGTAAGTCCACAGTAAAAATAAATAAACAATAAAAACAACCCCTTATTGTTTCCTTCATTTTCTAGATGATCTTTGTTGAAATTTGGGAAACTTCTTGCGGTGACGGAGTTATAAAAACCTCCATTAAACTTCTCTCCCATGAAAGGCCTCCCCATATGTAACTAAAATCATCAGGCAGTAGCAATAATAATAATAATAATAATAATAAAAATAATAATAATAATAATAATAATAATAATAATAATAATAATAACAATAATGATAATAATAATAATAATAATAATAATAATAATAATAATAATAATAATAACAACAACAATAATAATAATAATAATAATAATAATAATAATAATCCATCCATCCATCCATCATCCAATCCTATGTCACCCTATGAGAAGCGTAGGAACCCAAGGCCAGGAAAGTTGGTCCTTACATTTAAGATGAGAGTGACCAGCCTCACTCATCCCTGAGTGGCATTTACAAGCGCAATAAACCCCAACCACCGCTTGGATATAAACCTAAACAGGCTCAATCTGACTGGAACACCTTAATTACCCATTGAACCACCAGGCGCCATAATCTGGTTATATGGTTACCACCCAGCATAGTAAATGGTTTCCTGGTGTACAGGAAACCACTTGGCTTGTCACTCAGTGTAGTCACCCATAGGCAGAACCAAGAGGAAAGAAAGAAGAAAAGAAATACAGAGGAGGGGTGTAATACAGCCTGTAGGCAGAAGAGAGAGGAAAGAATGAAGGAAAGAAAGACAGAAGAGGAAGAACAGAAGAGAGGAAAGGGCAGACACCCAAAGCAGCACTACATCGAGTGAGTGGAGTGCTTCTTAGGTCTTCTATGTCTCTTTCCACCATCAAAATAATTCATATATACCCTCCATATCACCTGACTCATATCCATATTATACTATCTAAGCTCACTGTCTTCTTCCCTCCAATCAGTATACTTCCTCAGTCCACTTCTTTCACAAACCTACCAGTACATTTATTATCCTATCCAATCTATACAAACCATTTTAATAATTCCATCTTTACACCTCTCATTCAAGCCTTTTCCAACCTCATATCAGTCTCACATACATTTTAATATGGCCAATAGCAAATCTTTACGCAGAGCCTGGAGTCTCTTTACACATTTCTTTTTTGCAATAATGCCTTCAAAGCACTGACCACTTCTTGCCCTTCAGTTCCTTTATTTTCACAGCTTTCAGAAATACAAAGAGGAGAATGGACTAAGACACATAAAAAATTATATCTTTTCCATATCATCACTAAAGTAGATGTCAGAAGGAGATGCATTATTTTCACTACTTTTAGAAATATAAAGAAGAGGGTGGGCTGACACATACACGAACTTTTATATTTTCTATCTTTTCTCCAGTACACCATCACCAAGGAAGATAGAAGATACACACACGTAACTTTATCTTTCTATATCATCACCAATGTATGTGGCAGATGGATGCCTAGATGTTTTATTTTCAGTGCTTTCAGAAATACAAGGAAGAGAGTGACCTGATACATACACAAAACTTTTATATTTTTTATCTTTTCTACAGTATACCATCACCAAGGAAGAGATGGAAGTCAAATATCTGGAAGGAGCTGTTTACCTTGAGGAAGTACAGTAATGCGTAAATACCTGGAGGAGACAGAAGCTGGAAACAGTCTTCTGCTATGATAAAGTCGAACTACGTATAGGACTACTGTAATAAAATGTAATCATATTAAGTGTCTCACAGCATAAAATATCCAACACAATACAAACACCATAAGGAATTCAATTAAGACTCACGGACATACACACACCACCTGCATCTGGGAATTGTATTAAGGGTTTTGGGCTGCTTGATAAATGTTCCTATGTTACCTTCTGTCATGTGGTACTTGGGTTATTACTTTATGATGAAAAAAGTAATTCTCACAGAGGTTAGGTAAGTCCCACCACCATCATCATCATCATCATCATCATCATCACCATCAACCTCCTCCTCCTCCTCATCATCATCATCATCATCACCATCAGGACCTTTTTCCCCACCTATGGACTGGGTTAGGTAGGATATAGAAACAAGAAAAAAGAAAGTATAGAAGTGGAAGAACTATCATCATTCAAGCCCTTAGAATCCTGGCGCCACCTCAAAACCATATACATTTGCATTCTATATATCTTTTAATGTTTTTGTTGACAGATACACTTCACTACACCTACAAGAGAGTTATTCTGTTTGGCAAGATAAAAAAAAATGGGTGTCAAATCTTCGCCATGTGCATCTCCCTATACAGTACCATATTTTACCCAACCAGTTTGATTCTGTCAGTTACTTAGCTTCATCACTACTTTCCATACCTCACTTTCTCACACTCATTTACCATATCCATCCACTTTCTTCCGATACCCATAAAAACAATGAATTCCCACGTGTATCTGCTGTACTGACACACCAAATAGTACGCGATCTTTCCTTGGTCTTCACTTTCAGGTTTAAAATGATAAAGTCTATACGAACTCCCAAACAACAACGGGAAACCTTTCAAAACTTTATATCTTCTAACACAAGATCACAGTAGTCAGAGTGAAAATAAAAAAATAAATATAATAAAATTGGTGGAATGGCAAGCTAAAAATTGTTGTTAATGAAGGTGCTGTTTCATATTGTCCATACATACAGTACATGCAGTTCTCTTTTGCTTTTTTCTCATTTTGGAAACTAATCTGGTTAAGGTTGCCGGGTAACTACAAGAATTGGACTTACTTTATATTTAGAACCGAACATAATTACAAGCAGGTGTGCAAGAATTAAGCTTCACTATCAGGAAAAGCAGTACTGGACAGGAAAGGGAAGGTAATGCAATCATTCTTTTCAGGTGGACTTACTGGGTATAATCTGTGAGTGTCTCTGGAAGCGGCGGTGTTCTGTGGGCAGGTTGGTGGGTCGTGTCAGCCTGCCCCCACTGCCACCACTGCCGCTGCCACAACCTTTATGGAAGAAGTATCATCAGCAGACACATTCACTACAGCCAGTTTATTTTTATCCAACAGAATAGGGTCACTTCCATAATTCAAATAGTAATTCATGGCTGCATAAAATTCAGTGAGATTAGTTATGATAAAATTAAGTGTGGTTAGTTATGAGGCAGGTATGAGTCTCTGTGGTTAAATTTATTCAATCTGATTACACCTGGCTAAAAACTAAGCTGAAAGGGGTTAGGGATCTCTGTCTGGTTAAAAAGTGCTAAAGTAAACTCTCTATCAATATCCTGTCAAAACTGAGATTTATTTTGTTTTTTTATTCTTCTTGGAGGGAATTAATTGCAGGATTCTGACCTTTGGCTCCTTCCTCCTTGTATTAAAAAAAAAAAAAAAAAAATTCCTATCCAAAAAGATGAAACAAAGACAGGAGCTTATTGCCAAACCGACCATTATCGCCAGGCTTGCTGACGCCCTGGTGGAGGGAGCGCTCAATCATTATCTTCTTGCAGATGTCACGCAGGGTGTTGGCGATGGTGCGAGCTGGGGTGTCACAGCGGAAGACGTGGCACATATGTTTCCTGGACACTCGGTCACGCGCCACGTAAGCAAAGTCCCTGTAGGCGTAGGTGGGGAGAATTAAACCTGGTCCTTAATGTATGCTGCTGATGTTTGCCAAAATATTGCAAATTATTCTATACAACTGTTACTGCAAATTGGTAAAAAAATGGCAACTCAGTTTTATAGGGAGCAATGGAGGTTTGACTGATATTTTGTTTTTACTTTCTGAGAAGCATCATGTCTTTTTTACTTTCTGTAGAGTATAATTTTTTTTTTATTTATTTCTTTTTACTTTCTGAGGCATCATGGGTGTGAATATGGAGGGAAGAGTGCCCAAAGACAGATCGAGGAAGATGTGGTGACGTACTGGTTGGGGAACTAAGGAACTGGGGACTGAGAAGGGATAAGTATAAATCTTCACATCATCAATGGTCTCTAAATACAAACATAAACATTACTATGGACTTAATTTTATAGTTCCATTGCTACATACTTTATTTAGTCACAGTACAGCAAGTCCTACTGCTGGAGAGGGATGCCTTCAAGTGGTGGCACTGATATAACTAGGTCCTTCAGCTGCCTGGTTATACAAATGTCTCTCAACTATTTCCGTATCTCTCAAAAGGATGATGGTGAACTGCAGGAGATCAACTTTAGCCTGCAGTCCACTAGATTCACACTTCTGATGACCTTTGGGCCAAAACTACCGCTACTACTAAAGGAAGTCATTATTATGTGATGATTTCTTTGTTTATTTTGCTATCAAGTCAACAGCAAATTATACATAAACTGCCTCTTAAATATCATTACTATCAATAATGCTGATTTGCCATTCTGCCCCAATTTACAGACCCAGCTGTATGGAAAAGCCTGCAACAATCTGGAGACAATTCCCTCTCATATAATGACGACTTATTGTGATACTGTACTTCCGATGAGACTGGTTTAATTACTTGTACATATAATTGCACACTCTGTACTCCACAATGATAACAGGAGATACATGTACTTTATTTGCTTGATCCTCTCAGTATGATGATGCAATTTTGATGTTATTTTTTTCTGTGATCTGAAAATATTATTCTGGTTTGGAGAGACTTTTCAAACTAAGAGAGGTTAGATATGGCCTTCATTAACTCAATATTTTTTGTCAATAATTAGGGGAAAATTATTATCAAGCCTTCCACATCACTCCAAAGGAACTGATTTGAATGTGGGAAGATGGGACAGTAACATCTTTAATCTGGGAACATTTGATCACTATTATTATTATTATTATTATTATTATTACACAAAAAATAGTTATCTGAAGGTATCTTGAATATAAAACATGGGAATGAAGGGGCTAAAATGCCATAATGTTCTCTACACATCCTTAAAAGACCATAATGTCACCTTCTGAAATACTGTAATAAATGGTTAGTACACAAAGCACTACAGTATACAGTATATACTAAAATTACATGCAATCAACAGTACATCTAACATTGCATATAGAAAGGTGAATGAAAACAAGTAAGTCCTGTAATACTTGTTGTTATAAAGGACTGAACAGGGAGGCTGCCAGGGATCGAGCAGCACAGACAGCCGCCATTAGGTGACCAAGACCGACATGAAAGCATTATTGGAGCCTTTGTAAATGATACGATGATACGATTGCTGCTTTTGCTGTTGTGCCCTCTGACTTGTAACTATGAGATGGACATGATGCATAAATCTTGGCACTTCAGACGTATTGCCAAAGAGACAGGGTGTGTTGTGGGCCTGGCTATGGCTTGTGTAGATCTGAACTTGACAACATGCAGAAATCTAGACACTTCAGCTAGTTGATCACAGTACTAGTAACTGTAATCCAAAGTTCTGCTGAAATGTGAACCAAGTGGCTAGGCAATGGCAATACAGGTACCTTAAAAGAGTACAGTACAGGTTTCAAATTTTCAATATACTACCAGGACCAAGAAATGAACTGTGCTTTAACAGATTCCAAACAACAAGTTTGTGTAGCAAGTGTGTAGATAACTGCTGGAAATAATCTAGAGAAAACAATAATTTTTCCTTACATGAGGAAAAAGAATAAAAAAGAGGTCAGGTGATGATGATACTGACTGTGTGATAGTCCATGACGTGTGCAAAAGCTGAATCATACAAAACAAAGTTGAGGGTAGGAGGTTCAGCAGAGGCCATGACACCATTCCGAGGGTGTGATCTATGTGTGTTCAGTACTATCATAATTAATTCAGTGACACTTCCCTGCCAGCAGTGGTGATGAAACTTGAAATGAAGATGATCCATTGTGACAAGTGGAAATGTTGGGTGGGCAAGAGAGACACAGGTTAAAGCTTGAATTCCTTATTTTCTCTGCCGTTCTGGGTGACACAGAACACGAAACTCTCTGAAGATGGGTTCTATGTAGCTTGAAACATTAGAGAAAATACAGAGGAAATACAGAATTCAGGCTCTAACTTGTGTCTCTCTCCCACCCAACATCTGTTTATGAAATACTGTAATAGGGAAGCAATATGAAGTGTGCAACAAAAGATTATGAGAAGGAAGGACATCATGACATCTGGGGAGGAATGACAAATAGGGAAGGCAGGACACAATACTGGCAGGAGATTGTCAATGAATTTCGATGCATTTTGGTGATATTCATTTTACTAATCTGTGCTTCATCAGGAGAGAAAATATTTAAAAAGTTCTTCCATAATAACATACTTCATAACACTGGCTAGCTGTGGAAGGAATGCTTTGTTCTAACATGCAAAGGGGTTAACAAGCTAACTACAATACAGTACGCATTTCAATAATCTCTGTACTTCATCAAAAGGAAAGAAAATAATAAAACAGGCATAATATGAAAACTTTCAATATGATACACAGGATGCTTGGTAACACAGGCAAAGTGTGGAAGAAATGCAGAAAAAATGCTCTGTTAAAATGCACATATAGGGTAACATGCCAACTACAATGTCAGAATATTATATAGTGCATGTTTAAGGTGCTGGGATGTGCATTTTTTCACTTTTTATGCAATGGAAGAAATGCTGAAAAAATGCTCTGTTATAATGCACATACAGGGTAATATGCCAACTACAGGGTCAAAATATTATAAGGTGCATATTTAAGGGGCTGGGATGTGCATTTTTTCACTATTTATGCAATGATGCACAAGGTTGACAACACGGCATGCAAGTGTTACCTCTCCCTGGGGTGATGGAACCGGCAGGCAGTCAGAGGAGGGGAGAAGAGAGACATGGTGAGTAATCTACGGCTACCTTGGGTCACGGAGCAGTATTCATAGAGTCACGGGAGACATTGTACTTCTTCCCTCATAATTCATTCTGCACTTTACAACTTAATATTCTCCTGCATGTTAATTATGTGGATGTGATAGAAAGTGTTAGGAAAAATACACTGAGATGGTTTGGCCATGTGGGGAGGATGGAGAGCGAGAGACTGATGAGGAGAGTGTATGTGAGTGAGGTGCAGGGGGGGGAGAGGGAAGGGGAGGACGAGGATGAGATGAAGGGATGGAGTGGAGAGGCATATGAGCGAGGGGGGTGTAAGCCAGAAGCAGGGCAGTGAAATGGCAGGAGACAGGGCAATATGGAGGCAATTTGTTTGTGGCCACCCCTTACAGGATTGTAGATAAATAGACAGATGTTAATTATACAGCTGACCTTCCTCTTATGCAGTTTCCAGGTATGCTAAACCTAGACATGATCCAGTCACCCTGTATAAGGCACTGTCACTTCATATCTATCTATCTATCTAGTGCCAGATGCCACAAATCCCATAAGGGGTGGCTGTTTGTCTGTTGAGTTAGATGTTTTACAGGGAGGGGCAAGCAGCTGATATTAGGGAAGTTCCAGGACGTTTCAAATCACCCCAATGGTTATGTTATTGTTTGTTAGCCTCCACAGACGACTCCAGTGATTTCAAAGGGTCCCAGACTACCTCCTTACACTACTGCAGGGGAGGTGGACATCAGCCCCAGCCTTAATTCTTCAGTCTCAGATCCCCCCCACTATAATATATCATAACTGTGAATATAATACAGTATATCATAGTCACTGCCGAGCTTTTGTGACAGTGTGTTGATTTGTAGGGATTTTACGAAAGGGGAAAATGTTCGTTATACTTGTCGTGGATGGCAGGAGGAAGATAAAGACAAGCTATTATGTAGTGTGTTACGATCTCTTAGAGTCCTGACGTCACCATCACTCTTCTACACGGTCAACTTTCGTGGTAACTGGTTTTATGGGTGCCACCAAGTGAAGGCACCCCCCTCTACCATGATATGAAGGTGTAATGTGCAGAAATAAATCACTGACGAAGAAGTGCTAAGAAATCTCCAGTCACTTACAATTCAGTCCACTATTTCCGATGATATGAAGAATACCACCATTATAATTATCTACCAGGATGACTACCACTCGAACAACTACCACTACCTCTTGGTTATCAACTATTAATGCTACCATGATCACTGAATTATCTACACTACCATCCTACTACCACTATTAGTACACTACCATCCCACTACCACTATTACTACACCACCATCCCACTGCCACTATTACAACACTACCATAACACTACCACTATCACTACACTACCATAACACTACCACTATCACTACACTACCATCCCACTACCACTATTACTACACTACCATCCCACTACCACTACCTTCCTGACACTCTAATGAATACTAAATTAAAATGCTATACTCCTTTTACTTTAACTTGGCCTAAATCTGCCACTCAATCCATCTTGAATTCTTGACTGTAACATGAGATTAACACTAGAATATGATGCTTGTCACGAAGAAGTGCAATAGAAAGAATGTACAGCCACAGCACTGTCTTTTTCTGCCAATGACTGTGTGAAATAAGATACAAAAAAGTGAAAATTTGGGCCAAGTTACTATGAAAGTCCTATAGGAATGTAGCACCATGGCATAGTCAATCAAAAATGCACAAAAACCATTCATGAAGTTGAGCAATGTAATCTGAAAACACTGCAATAAATGTAATCTATAATAACATTGCAATTGCTATATAATCTAAATCATTCTGAAAATCCTAAAGACTATGGTGAATCAGGGAAGGCAGCTCAAACTATGATATATTTTGATGAAGGGAAATAAATGCTGTACACGAATATAAATGGATTTTTGAGTTTGGTGAGAAAAAAATGGGTGTTAAAGGAAACTGGGATCATATATAAAAAAAACATGAAAACTGGATGAGATGGAAGGAAAAAAGGAATGGAATGTTAGAGAGAGAGAGAGTAAAGGTATACCCACATGAATGAAAGAGGGATACAGTATATGAATCAAACTTAAGATATACCAAATTGAAGGCTAAAAAAAAAATGGACAGGAAAATAAATAAATAAATAAATAAATAAAAATAAAAACAAGCTGGGTGGGGGACAGAGCAAGGCAGGACAAGGCTATGTATAATTTAAGGACAAGATATGATTTTAAGGACAATAAGATGAGGAAAAATAAAGCAAGAACTGAGGCTTAGTATGCTGAGGACAACATATCATTTGAGGAAAAGACAAGACAAGAACTGATGCTTAGTATGACAAGGACAACAGGGTGAGGAAAAGAGGAGGACAAGATAAAGTAAGAACTGAGACCTAGTATGATGAAGACAACATAGTGGGGAAATGAGGACAAGACAAAGCATGACCTGAGACTTAGTATGAAGAAAACAAATGATTTAAGGAAAAGATAAGGACAAGAGAACGTAAGAATTGAGACTTAGTATGATGAGGACAACATAGTGAGGAAAAGAGGACAAGACAGAGCAAGAACTGAAGCTTTGTATGAAGAGGACAACATCATGAGGAAAAGAGGAGGAGACACAGTAAGAGCTGAGATGTAACAAGGCGAAGCTGGACAGGAAAGAAAACAGGACTGGATAGTGAATGGTTCCAATGTGCCTAACCTTCCATTGTCTCGGCCAACGCCCCAGACACGGATGGTGTGGATGGGCTGTGTGTTGAGGACTGTCAGGTTCTCTGGGTCGACAAGCTTCAGCGAGGCCTCGTCTAAGTCCACAAAAAGATCCTTCCCCTGAAATAAACAAATCCAGGAACACACCATTAATCATTTGCAATTATGTACTTTACCAAAATAATAATAATAATAATAATAATAAAAATAATAGTAGTAATATTAATAATAATAATAATAATAATAATAATATTAATAATAATCATGATAATCATAATCATAAAGTATTTTCTGTCAAGTCATACAACTGCAGTATAATAATAATAATAATGTTTCAGCATGAGGATTTTTTTTTCCACAGAAGATAAACAGAGGAACGAAAAACCTACTAAAAAAAAAAAAATCCATACACCAAATTATAGGCATCGTCTGTTCATAAAAAATCTGTAACAGTTGGACTTGAATGGCTGTAGGTTGAAATTTAAACTTGAGGTACTCACATCACCCCAGCATCCCACAACGTCCAGAACATCCCTACGGCCACCAGACAAATCCACGATGCAGCGGTTGACAGCCTTGGAGGAGCGCTCGGGGGTCAAATCCTCCTCGGCTATCTCCATCCACCCAAGAGACCTCACTGCAAAGCGAATGGGACGCCCACTGGACCCCTCCACAACGTCACTCCGCGCTGGGTAACTTCGACGCCTAGTGGGATCATTGGAAGGGGGAAAAGCCATGAGATAAACTATACTGTACTATACTTCCTATCTATCTATGGTCAGACACCTTAATCCAGTAAGATGTGGCCACAAACAAATCACCTCCATGTCGCCCTGTCCCCTGCCATTTCACTGCCCTCCCCCCACCTTACACCCCCTTTCTCATATACCTCTCTACTCCATCCCTCCATCTCATCCTCAGCCTCCCCTTCCCTCTCCTACCCTCCACCTCACTCACATACATACTCCTAGTTAGTGTCACACTCTCCACCCTCTCCACATGGCCAAACCACCTCAGTGTATTTCTCCTAATGCTTTCTATCACATCCACATTCACACCTCAACACTCCTTCACTTCCTCCTTTGTCAGTCTGTCTCTCCATGTAACTCCACATGAACCTCATTCACATACACTCTCCTAGTTAGTCTCACTCTCCATCCTCTCCACATGGCCAAACCACTTCAATGTATTTCTCCTAACGCTTTCTATCACATCCACATCCACATCCACACCACAACGCTCCTTCACTTCTAAATGCTGTATGTAATGTTTGTTTTAACACTCTGTCAGGCAACTTATCACTATTTTATTCAGGCTAACGTCAAACACTTCTGAATCGGCTGAGAGATAACCTTACCTGATAAGGGCTATGGAAATGTACAACCATTAAAAAAACACCTGATACCCATGTGGTGTGATACTATATGACACAGGGACCAAGGATTCTGAATTACTAACAGCGCCAAATGAACACAGTTTCACTTTTACAAATAATTTTAAAGCTCATTGCACTCAGGGGTAATGGATAATTTTTTGGCAGGCGTACATATAGTATCTGGGAAGGAAGTTCGCTGATTGCAATATAAACATGTGCAACAGTACTTAAACTCACTTCATGTATTAAGCTATCCTGAAGACTACAGCAAACAAATATCTATCATTTAGTGGAATGGAAACTAAACACAGATTTAACTCACTAAACTTGGTGTTGTTATTTCCATGTAAATCTTGTATCAACTGATAATTTTTTTCAACTCTGGATAGAAGTTCAGAATTAAAAGGGCTTGATAAAGCCTTAGCATACCCCTTCAATATCAGGGAACTTTCCTTACTTAAATAAAATCATCGAGTATCAGGAAAATAAACTAAAAATAATGTTATCATTGTCCATGGGTTAAGTGAGAGTCAACTAGTACGTACTTGTATGCATTGTCGACTGCAGCAGACCTGGGGCGCAAGTCTGAGAGCTCGGAGAGTGCTGAGGAGGTGTTGCTGCGAGTCACACTGCCGCTGGTCTGGGGTGTGTGGGAAAGACAGGTTAAAAAGCATGGCTCGGACTCATTATGGCCAGTGTGTTTTTGTGTGATGAGACTAGATTATTCACACAACTAGAAAACTAAGCGAGACTTTTTTTTAGATAGGAATGAGTCTCCTTGGTTACTAGTCAGCCTGTTTTCACCTGACAAACTAGGCCACTCCTACAAATTGAACAGTAAGTCGTGGCTGCAAGGTATTCAATAAACCTAAGTTATGAGGTACGAGTGAACTTTCTTACTGGTCAAATCAACCCTCCAATATAGCTGCACCTTGCTATCAACTGAGCTGAAGGAGGTGATAGATCTCTGTCAGGTTACTTCATTATAACAGACTTATGACCAATTTCCTCTCATAACTTATATCCATTTTTGCAGACAGATGAAATATGAGGATATTCTGCTCTCTCCTTTCGTTGTACTTCTGCCAAACAAATTAACACGGTAATTTTTTCCTCATAACTACGATTTTTTTTTGCACGAACATGAGACAACGGAATACTCTGTGCTGCCCCAGTCCTTCTTGGAAAAGCATATCACACCTGAGACAGGGAACTGATTGTAAGTTTGCTAGTGATTCCTGGCCCTGAGATGGAAGTAAGATTAACAGGAAGAAGTAAGATAATCTGTATGTTCTTCCTATCATTACACTGTGCTACAAACATTAATGATCTACCAATATTCCACCCTCCCTACCACCACTACCACCATCTCATGTAGCTGCCACTACTACTAACATTGCATTTGACCCTCAGACCTACCAATATTTCATCCAACTTGCCATGCTACCAACACTTCCCCAGACAACCACAACAACAACCACCATTACCACCAGCTTCTAAATCCCAAAGGAGTGTCTTTCATACTATTCTAAGTAGCCTGTCTCCATGTTCCTACACACCAGACAGAACAATAAAGAATGATGCAATACCAGACAGCCATTGTGTCACCTGTTCTGCTTCCTTAGCGCGACGTTCGGCTCTCAGTGGTGCGGAGTTGGCAGGGCTGGCGGTGGCGGGAGGTGGAGGAGCAGTGGAGGCTTGTGGGGGGGTGCGAGTGATGGTGCCACTCTTGATGTGCCAGTAGTACGGACCATCATTGTCTGCGAGGAGGGCGAGATAGAGTTAAGACAGAGCTGACGAGTAGTGAACCTACAGCTAACCTACGAAGACCTGGGATGAAGTTCTACAAAATGGTCTCAGGGTTAAGTTCTTCAATCCCTGGATGTAACGGAGTATTGTATTTTATTCTGACTACCAACCAGATGAATGGATACAGTTTAGGGAGACCTCTCTTTGTGAAAGAGTACATGAAGACTTTACTTAACTCCTTGAATTCAGTCTCTCCTAAGCATAACAAAATCCACGGGTAGAATTCCTGATCAAAGTGAGAATTACATCATCTTTGCGAAAGGGTTAAGAGATGAAGAGAGTTGCTGCCATAGATGTGTAGACAGCCACCATCAGCTCAATAAGGCTGACACAGGTAAGCACATATATACTCCACACATTTCATCTAATTTTTGTTAGTACCGTACAATACAATACCAGTAAGTAATTACTGGTACCACAGGTTCTTTTTTCCCATCATTCTGAAAAGTAATGGTGACAATGCTACTGGTGTAAGAGATCAGTTACCTTCATGCTTCTCCCAGCCAGGAGGGATGGTGTCTTCTGTGGGTAGGTCCATCTTTTCCTCCTCATTGTCCTCCTGTCCGTCTTTGGCTTCGCGTCGGGTGTGGGCGGGTGAGGGCTGGTGGGTGGGGGAGGAGTGCTGGGAGCCACTCCTACGCTTTACTGGTAGTGCATAAAGGTCCTGGAAAATAATAAGTCAGAGGTTAGACTCATACTGCTTCTTACATAATCTTGAAATACTAGTATGTCGTGGTAGGTGGTGACAGCCATCATCCACTAACTTGGTGTAGTGCTACCTGTCTTTCTTCACTATTATCATTCTTTTCATGTGTCTGCCCTCCTCTCTTCCTCTTTCTCCCATATTTCCTGTTGCTTTTTATTACTCTTCTTTCCTTTTCAGGTGACTTTACACTGAATGACAAGCCTAACGGTTTTTTGTAAACCAGGAAACCATTTACAATGCTAGGTGGTAACCATATAACCAACCCATATGTGTTGCCTACATGTCAACAAGTGGGTTGGTGAAGGGTTAGTGCCCCTCCCTGTAAAACAACTAACTCAAAGACAAACAGCCATCTTTAACAGGATCACAGCATCTGGCTATAGATAAATACAAACAGTAATGATAAAACAATATTATTATTATTATGAAGGCTTGAATAGTGAGTGAACAGATATATGGTCTATTTAACGGGGCATTCTGTTGATAGTTTTTATTTTCTATCCTACTCATCAGACTGAAACTGTGAAGTACTGTAGGTTATGATGATGATGTTGATGATGATGATGATGATGATGATGATGGCAATGACGATGATGAAGAGGACAATTGTAAACCTAAGTGAAATGGCATCAAGTAAGGGATGTGGGGTGGTGACTGTCTGCCAGGGTATGATGATATGATGATGATGATGATGATGATGATGATGATGATGATGATGACAACGATGATGATGATGACGAACCTGTGTGTGTGGTGGCGTCATGTGGGGGATGTGTGTGGGTGACTGCCTGCCCGGGTGCGATGAGGTGGATGACGACGTAGTGGATGATCCACCGTCAGTGGCTACACCTGAATCCACCCCGCCACCACCCTCACCCTCACCCTCACCACCATCAGGAGTCAGTACGCATTTGTCACCACGCCTGTTGGATAATTATATGCATTTAGTAAGACACGCAAGAGAGGAAGGGGGAGACTAAGGATGAGATGTGGGGATAGGGTGACTGAAGATGAGATGGGGGGATGGGGGGACTGAGGATGAGACAGGGAGATGGGGTGACTGAGGATGAGATGAAGGGATGGAGAAGAGAGGTATATGAGCATGGGGGATGTACACTGGAGGGAGGGCGGTGAAATGGCAGGGACAGGGGGACATGGAGATGATTTGTTTGTGGCCACCCCTTACAGGATTAAGGAGTCTGGCAATAGGGAGATAGACAGCACAACAAATAAAAGATGAACTTGAATTTTAGCCACATGCAATATAAGCCAGCAAACGACATTCATAAATTCATTCTTCCTCACCTTTCATTCTTCCTAACCCTTCATTCTGTTTAGGTACTTAATCTGACTAACTCCTCACTCTTCAAATGACTCATTCTGCATCATTCTGGTTGTCTGTCTGCTACTGTCTCCATGTATTCACTCTGCCTCCCCCCTCACTCTATCTCACCCCTAACTCCTCACTCTACCTCACCCCTCACTCTTCTGACAGCCTCACTCTACTTCACTCTTCTAATGACTCACTCTGTTGCATCCTGATTGTCTGTCTGTTTGTGGTTCTGTGTCTGTATTTGATATCTCTTTCAATCTGCCTCATCCCTCACTCTACCTCACCCCTCACTCTTCTAACTCTCTCCCCTCACTCTACCTCACCCCTTACTCCTCACTCTACCTCACTCTTCCACCGACTCACTCTGTTTCCTCCTGGTTGTCTGTCTGTTGGTGGTTCTGCGTCTGTATTTGCTGCCTCTGTGCCACATGCTCGATCAGATCTGGTTGGTTGATGGTGTAACTCTGGAGGCCTTGCTTCCTACCCATCCTGCTTCCCTCGCTGTCTACCAGGCTGAAGTAGATAAAGATTTTGTGGTTAGGTTAGGGTAGGGTAGGGTAGGGTAAGGTAACACAAGGTAAGGCAAGGCAAGGTAAGGTAAGGTAAGGTAGGGTAGGGTAGGGTAGGGTAGGGTAGGGTAGGGTAGGGTAGGACAGGGCAGGGCAGGGCAGGGTAGGGTAAGGTAAGGTAAGGTAAGGTAAGGTAGGGTAGGGTAGGGTAGGGTAGCATAAGGTAGGGTAAGGTGAGGGTAGGGTACAGTAAGGTAGGGTAGGGTAGGGCAGGGCAGGGCAGGGCAGTGCAGGGCGGGGCAGGGTAGGGTAGGGTTAAATGTATTTCAACTATTAAGTATATCTGGCTGAAAATCTATATTCTGTTCACTATAGGCGTAAAGTTAGCATCTCACCATATTGAACTTTGGACTAGAGCGATTGGGTGCTAGTCACGAAGAAGTGCTACTGAAGGGATGTAGTATTGGCGTAAAGTTGACATCTCACCATACTGAACTTTGAACTACAGCAAGATATTAACACTACAACAGGGTGCTAGTCACGAAGAAGTGCTACTGAAGGGATGTAGAGTGGAAGTATTATTCTGCCGATGAGCTACGGGAATTAAGTAGCAAAAGGACCAACATCAAGGTATGGTTAAGGAACTGCTATATAGGAAAGCTTCAGTGCATATAAACAAAAGCCTAATTAGCCTACTGAAAGGAGTTAAGGATTTGTGGATATACGTAATTATGGTTATATAACATTACCGATTAAACAGACAAAATGGCAGGCCTGTACGAAGACTGATTTGTACTGTTATTGACTTTGATCTGTACTATTATTGACTTTGATGTGTACTGTTATTGCCTTTGATGTGTACTATTATTGACTTTGATGTGTACTATTATTGCCTTTGATCTATACTATTATTGCCTTTGATCTATACTATTATCGACTTTGATCTATACTATTATTGCCTTTGATCTATACTATTATCGACTTTGATCTATACTATTATTGCCTTTGATCTATACTATTATCGACTTTGATCTATACTATTATTGCCTTTGATCTATACTATTATCGACTTTGATCTATACTATTATCGACTTTGATCTATACTATTATCGACTTTGATCTATACTATTATACTCTGATCTATACTATTATCGACTTTGATCTATACTATTATTGCCTTTGATCTATACTATTATACTCTGATCTATACTATTATTGCCTTTGATCTATACTATTATACTCTGATCTATACTATTATTGCCTTTGATCTATACTATTATACTCTGATCTATACTATTATTGCCTTTGATCTATACTATTATACTTTGATCTATACTATTATCGCCTTTGATCTATACTATTATCGCCTTTGATCTATACTATTATACTCTGATCTATACTATTATCCTCACTATGAAGGTTTGGTTGTTTGGGGTCCTTCAGAAGTGAGATTTTTAAAGTTATTATCTCCAGCGTATAACTTTAACTCGGCATTTCATTAAAAAGGAATCAATCTATTGTACACCAAACAGCATACTTAAATTAATAAAACTAGTGAAAAAAAAAAAACATGAATGAATACTTAAAACGTATACAGAGAGGATGTAGATAAAATACGGTAGCTACTCTTCTGTCCAATATCTAACGTACAATAATTAGTATAAATTAATTAATGAGAGTAGTAAAAAAAAAGCAGAATATATGAATAAATAACTAAAGTAGTACAAAAAGTGATGCAGCAGCTAAGTACACAAACAGTGGGGCCAACACTCAGGAGGGGTCGCTTGAGCTGTCATTTTCGGTCGTAGTTTTTCGTTATTCTAGAGGTTTTTCGGTCGTGGTTTTTGGGAATTATTTTCACCAGAACCCCGTGATTACAAACAGATTATTTTCACCGCCGGGGTTATATAAAGGGGAGGCACAGCTGACCTAATCAGTCCGTGGTCAGATTTGGTAGCATACGAGCGTCCATCTCCCTCGGAATTTTGAAGCCTAATTCGTGCTGCCAAAGCCAGAAGTAGTCTACGGAGTTTGTTGTATCGTTAATTTCGGTCATCTCTCGAGCAAAATGATTTATGAGATTGTCAAAGAACTGCTAAAATGTCTCTCTTGCCCCAAAACCCCCTCTAACTCTTGGCTGATTTGGCTTCACGGCCAGTTGGCCTTTTTTGTGTTTATTTTTATGTATTGTGCATTAAATGTTTTTGTTCCAGACCAAAATGACGTGACCTGTAACTCCTTGGGAGGTAATTTACAGGAATTAACAGACCCGGTCAAATATGATTTGTGTTTATCTTACTCATATAGCACTAACAGTGATTCCGGCCGGAATGTGTACAATACAAAATATCGCTATATACCAATATTCATTATTATTGCTGCTTGTATTTTGTACTCCGTCAAACTCGTTATGGCCCCATGGACTGATAAAAGGCTGGACACCTTTTTTTCTTGCGCCTCAGAACTAACAGAAAAAGAAATTGTTCAGTTTGTGATAGATTACGCGGCCGTCCTTCGTACCCTGGTTGGTCTGAGGTGGAAGATGTTTGGCTACGTAATACTCACTACACTGGCAAATGTATATTTGTTTCAGTTTGTGTCAGACAATACCTTTTTCAGTATTTTACCGTACATGTTGTGGGGCCACAATACAAAGCATATAGAGGCTTCCTACCCAACGTATGGTTTGTGTAAAATTGATCCCAAAAAAGGCTTGGCCGTATTAAATACTGAAAATTACGGCTGTTCCTTCAAAAATAATTATATCTATGAGATTTTGTTTTTGTTTATCCTGATATTTTACTTTGCCATGTCACTGTTGCTGCTCTGCCCGGTGGTACAGGCGATGTTGGGCCAAAAATACGTTTACCTTTCCCGAGTGCCGCCCCAGTCCCTGGAGGCGCTGCGTGAGGCCTGGCCGAGGGACCTAATAGAGACCCTAGAGGCACTGAGCCGAGAGGTGCCCGCACAGGTCATGGCAAAAGTGGTGGCAGCGTTGCTGGAATACACCAACACCATCAAGGACAAATTTAACAACGAGGAAGCACCATGGCAGGTGGTGTGATTTGGTACATGTATGGTCTTGATGCCTTGAGTTTATACATTTCTGGTCTTTATCCCTTGAGTTTAAAGGTGCTTCTCTTACTAAGGATTTTATCTCTTTTACTGCTTGTATCTTCGTGATGGATATTCTCTTACTAAGGATATTATTTTACTGCTTATATTTTCGTGACGGATATTCTCTTTTATTTTTACTGGTACTTTTGCTCTGGCTATTTGTTCTGTTGTTTTATCTGCTGCAAACCATCGGGTTGTAAGGAGTGGGAGAGTGAGGAAGTGGTCCATCCCTGGCTAAACAAAAACCTCACTTCGATGAAAATTCCTTACGCGAACCCCCAGGGGTGGTGGACTGTACTGTGGCAAGGCAGTGCAGTCCAGGCAAAGACCTAACATTGTTCTGCTTTGTTTGTAATGCTTTTATTGGTTATGGGACGTACTATAAAAGCCAAGAGTTAAGACGGTCCAACGGCGATGTTCAGTCGTCAGGTGTTCCTGAGCGTCAATCATCCTTACTATAAAAATCTGGACTGTCAGTCTTGATGCAACCCTGTTAAGGCGTTTCAATGTCGCGACAGTTACTAGATTAGGTGAGAATGCGCTGCATGAGCGTTAACCGCGCGATTTTTGAGCGGTTCTTAGGTTTAATAAGGCAGACATTTCACTAACCCATTTTAAACTTATTTTTATATAGGAAATGTGTATATATGCGCTAGAATTGGTAAAAAACTGATGGTAAAATGCACAAAGAAGATGCTTTTATGAGCAAGATAGCCTACAATGTAGTGTATAGGCTAAGCATATGATTTATCCTCCTTTTGCAGTTGTTTGCATGATATAATGATTGAGATTATCCACAGCTGAATTTATATGAGCAAAGTGAGTGCATTATTGCACACTTCATAAATTTCCAAGGTATGTTTCCTGCCAGCTCACCAGTCAGGAATTATACAGCTGTATATCCAGATTATGTGCACCTCTACTCATGTAGCAGCACATCCAGCGTTCTTAAATTTATAGCTGTTAAAAGATGTAAGTACAGAGTTATTTCAGAATTACTTTTAGCTTGGTGACTGCTTTACTTCTGTACAAAGCTGGTTGAATGGTGACATTCACTGCGGTACCGATACAAGATGGATGCAGCAATACCCCTTCATTTTTGTTTAAGCAATTTTTTTCCACACCATCCAACCATGACTAGCAGACCATATTGGAAAATACAGGTTATCAAATGTATGTAATGTCACAGCTGTTCATTCAGTTCATCCGAAAATACAAGCCCAGGATCAGAACATTACCGGGTGGGGGAGTTCCCAAAAAATCGGAGGGAAAAAAATTAAAACAGTTAGGGAATACGAGTGTGTAAGTCCATCAGAGAGAGAGAGAGAGAGAGAGAGAGAGAGACTGACACAGAACAAGGCCCACCCCACAAAAAACACGACATATATAACACACAACACACCACGCCCATATTGTTTCACTGGCTGAGATACGAACCTACCTACTCTATCTTATCCTCGTCACAGATCCATAGATATCACTGCCATCCTTCAAACTATCCATGTAGAGGGTCCAAGTCGGGCTAAACCTACTGTGTCTGCATTCAATTAAAGTGTGTGGGTATAATTCTGAAGTCAACGTCACTGATATTAAGACCGTTTTGTTTCACTATCTATAGTCCCAAACCTTTCCTCCTTTTCTTCAATCTCTCCCCCTCTCTCAGTCCTTCCGTCTCCCCTCCCCCTCTCTCCGTCCTTCCCTCTCCTCTCCCCCTCCCTCCGTCCTTCCCTCTCCCCTCCCCCTCTCTCCGTCCTCCCTCTCCTCTCCCCCTCCCTCCGTCCTTCCCTATCCCCTCCCCCTCCTTCAACCCCTCCCTCTTGACCCTCACCCTCGTCCAAACACCCTAACTTCTTAAATGGGGCGATTTATTCTGCCCAGACATTTCAACTTGTACCCTTCCATAGTAGGACACACACACACACACACACACACACACACACACACACACTCCCTCTCCCTCTATCTATCTCTCTATCTATCTATCCATCTACCTTTCATAATACACACCCAAAGTCTCCCCAACTCACACTTCCACTCTCACTTTCAACTTACCATCCCCCCAAACCACCCACAGACCCCCATCAACCCTACCCCCACTCCTCACACCCCCACCCATCCCTCAACCCCCACCAGACACCCCCTACTATCCCCTATCCTTAAATAACTTGCACCTGCGACTTATATTTTTAGTAAAGGATATTCTGTGAGTCACTATCCGGATTCCTCTCTTTCCTCCCTCCCTCCCCCTCCTCCCCTTGCATCTATCCATCACACCCAATCTACTCCACCCCAGTCCTATGTATACCTGGTTCACACACACACACACACACACACACACACACACACACACACACACTCCACAAACCTACATACCCACTCTGCCCTCCACACACACACACACACACACACACACACACACACACACACACACTCCACAAACCAACAAACCCACTCTGCCCTCCACACACACACACACACACACACACACACACACACACACACACTCCACAAACCTACATACCCACTCTGCCCTCCACACACACACACACACACACACACACACACACACAGACACACACACACACACACACACACACTGCCCTCCACTATGCCTCAAGGTCAGATTGGGTCCATTATGTTAAAATGAGAACAAAAGAAATCGGAGAGAAGGAGGAAGAGGGTGAAGGTGAGAGCGAGTGACGATGTTGACTCTCTCTCTCCCTCTCTCAAATACAATCTTACACTTCCTTACTAACCCCTTCTCTCTCTCTCTCTCTCTCTCTCTCTCTCTCTCTCTAATACACACTCTTAAACTACCTTCCTAACCATCTTCTCTCTCTCTCTCTCTCTCTCTCTCTCTCAACACCTCTTCTGTGGCGATTTAGTCTGTACTACGCCTATCCTTTTAAATATCAACACAGTCTCCATCAATAACACACAAGATACCGAACTAATGTGGAGAAAAAACCACTGAAGGAAAATTGCTACGTAGCTTCCAATACCATTTAGAATTACCCCCTACCCCCCCTTCTCCCTGCCTGACCCTAGCACCTTTTCCTCAGCTGTTTATTTTAGGATTCGGCTGGTTAACTTTTGTATCTCACGAAGAATATGGCAATAGATATTGGAAGGATTTATGTAACACAGAGAAGAGTAATGTGTAACCTAAAATAAATCGCTTAGGAAAAGGAGTTAGGGAGCTTTCTCAATCTTGGTTTATCTCAATTATATCTTCTTGGTTTATCATTTATTTATTTTTTGTTTTGTTTCGTCTATTACTATTCATACTTTCACTACACCCTCCTTTCCCCCTCCCTGCCCTTGCCACACCCTACATACCTACCCCCCACACCCCCTACCTCCCCTGCACCCCCACTCCCCTCCCCCTCCCCCTGCACCCCCCTCACCTCCCCCCCTTCCCCCTCACACTCCAAATTCTGCCTACCACACCCCCTCCCTCCTCCACACCTTCCTATTCCCCAATCCCCACACCCTACACCCTACCCAGGCACCTATCTTTCCCCTATACCTAATCCCGGATATTACCTCTCTCCAATGCCTACACACCCCGATCAGACAAACACACACACACACACACACACACACACAGATTCTCCCTCCCTACATCCCACATTCGTTCTCATTACACACACACACACACACACACACACACACACACACACACACACACACACACACACACAGATTCTCCCTCCCTACATCCCACATTCATTCCCCTTACACACACACACACACACACACACACACACACACACACACACACACACACACACACAGTTTCTCTCTCCCAACATCCCCTCTCTCTCTCTCTCACACACACACACACACACACACACACACACACACACACCACACACACACACACACACACACACACACACAGTTTCTCTCTCCCAACATCCCCTCTCTCTCTCTCTCTCACACACACACACACACACACACACACACACACACACAGTTTCTCTCTCCCAACATCCCCTCTCTCTCTCTCTCTCTCTCTCTCTCTCTCTCTCTCTCTCTCTCTCTCACACACACACACACACACACACACACACACACACACAGTTTCTCTCTCCCAACATCCCCTCTCTCTCTCACACACACACACACACACACACACACACACACACACACACTGCCCTCCCCACACCCGACCTTCTGCATATGTGCCTGCTCCACTTCATCACACCCTTTTTTGGCTACACACTTTACACCCCCACACACCCTACCTCCTCAGCCCCCTACACCCCACACCCTACCCCAACACACCCTGTCGTCCAAAGGGTGTTTTTCTACTGGCTACTACTACACATATCTACCTGACTACACTTACACACCACACTATCTATACCACACTTATATCTGGCACCCTATTCCCACACCTACCTACTTCTCAGCTTCTTACACCCTACCACCACACCCTACCCCTCACCCTACCACCACACCCTACCACCACACTCTACCGCCACACTACCATCACACCCTACCCCTCACCCTACCCCACACCCTACCACCGCACCCTACCACCACACCCTACCACCATACCCTACCCCACCTACCACCACACCCTACCCTTCACCCTACCCCACACCCTACCACCGCACCCTACCACCACACCCTACCCACATCCTACCACCACACCCTACCCACATCCTACCACCACACCCTACCCCCACCACACCCTACCACCACACCCTGTCCTCCAAAAGTGTTTATCTACCACCCACTGCCTCACCCTCTGCCTGACCACACCCCTGCCTTATCTGCCTACCACCGTCATAGGCAGCACGGAGGTAGGCAGGGCGGCGACAGGCACAAAAAAGGGAGAGACAGGGAGGGAAGGAGGGAGGGAGGAAAGAGAAGTGTAGGAGGAGGGAAGGAGGAGGAGGGGGAAAGACAAGGAAAGACTGATGGAGGGAAGGAAGGAGTAGGATGGGGAGAGATGGAGGAAGGAGGGAAGGGGGAGAGATGAAGGAGGGAGTTAGGGATAGGGAGGAGGGAAGGAGAAAAGAGAAGGATGGGGGAGGAAAGGAAGAAAGGGCAGGAGGGGGAGGAAGGAAGGAGAAAAGAGAAGGATGGGGAGGAATGGGGGAAGGAGGTATGAATGGGGGGGAGGGAAGGAGGACGTGAAGGATGAAGAATAGGGAAGGAGGAAGGGGAAGGATAGGGGAAAGAGGGAAGGATGGAGAGGGAGGGAAGGACTAAGGAAAAGGAAGGAGGAAAAGAGGTAGGCTAGAAAGAAGGAAACGAAGGGAAGGAGGGAGGGAAGGAAGGAAGAAGAATTGGAGAGAAGGAGGGAGGGAGAGATGGGTGGAGTGGAGAGAAGAGAGGGAAGGAAGAGAATAAGGAAGGAAGGAAACACAAGATGAGGAGGGCAAGGAGAGATAATAAGTGGGATGGAGGGAGGGAGGGAAGAAGGGAGGGGAGGGAGGGAGGAAAAAAGGAAGGGAGGAGAGGGAGGGAGGGAAGGATATGGAGAAACAAGAGAAGGGAAGGGAAGGACGGAGGGAGAGAGAGAGAGAAGGAATATGGGAAAGATACATGGGAAAAGTGTGTGTGTGTGTGTGTGTGTGTGTGTGTGTGTGTGTGTGTGTGTGTGTGTGTGTGAGAGAGAGAGAGAGAGAGAGAGAGAGAGAATTAATCAATGTATAAGCAGAGCAAATTGAATGTAACCTTGGCATTACTTACAACCTGCCCTGCCCTGCCCTGCCCTGCCCTGCCCTGCCCTGCCCTGCCCTGCCCTGCCCAACCCTACCCAACCCAACCCAACCCAACCCAACCCAACCCAACCCTACCCAACCCTACCCAACCCAACCCAACCCAACCCAACCCAACCCTACCCAACCCAACCCTACCCAACCCAACCCAACCCAACCCTACCCAACCCAACCCAACCCAACCCAACCCTACCCAACCCAACCCAACCCAACCCAACCCAACCCTACCCAACCCAACCCAACCCAACCCAACCCAACCCAACCCAACCCTACCCAACCCAACCCAACCCTACCCAACCCAACCCAACCCAACCCAACCCAACCCTACCCAACCCAACCCAACCCAACCCAACCCTACCCAACCCAACCCTACCCAACCCAACCCAACCCAACCCAACCCTACCCAACCCAACCCTACCCAACCCAACCCAACCCAACCCAACCCAACCCTACCCAACCCAACCCAACCCTACCCAACCCAACCCAACCCAACCCAACCCAACCCAACCCTACCCAACCCTACCCAACCCAACCCAACCCAACCCAACCCAACCCAACCCTACCCAACCCTACCCAACCCTACCCAACCCAACCCTACCCAACCCAACCCAACCCAACCCAACCCAACCCAACCCAACCCAACCAAACCCAACCCAACCCAACCCCACGATACCCAGCCCAACCCAACCCTACAACATCCATCCCAACCCAACCCTACCCAACCCAACCCAACCCAACCCTACCCAACCCAACCCTACCCAACCCAACCCAACCCAACCCTACCCAACCCAACCCAACCCTACCCAACCCAACCCAACCCAACCCTACCCAACCCAACCCAACCCTACCCAACCCAACCCAACCCTACCCAACCCAACCCAACCCTACCCTACCCAACCCAACCCAACCCAACCCTACCCAACCCAACCCAACCCAACCCTACCCAACCCAACCCAACCCAACCCAACCCAACCCTACCCAACCCAACCCAACCCTACCCAACCCAACCCAACCCTACCCAACCCAACCCTACCCAACCCAACCCAACCCAACCCTACCCAACCCAACCCAACCCAACCCAACCCTACCCAACCCAACCCAACCCTACCCAACCCTACCCTACCCAACCCAACCCAACTCAACCCAACCCAACTCAACCCTACCCAACCCAAACCAACCCAACCCAACCCTACCCAACCCAACCCTACCCAACCCAACCCTACCCAACCCAACCCAACCCAACTCAACCCTACCCAACCCAACTCAACCTTACCCAACCCAACCCAACCCAACCCAACTCAACCCTACCCAACCCAACCCAACTCAACCCTACCCAACCCAACCCAACTCAACCCTACCCAACCCAACCCAACCCTACCCAACCCAACCCTACCCAACCCAACCCAACTCAACCCAACCCAACCCTACCCAACCCAACCCTACCCAACCCAACCCAACCCAACCCTACCCAACCCAACTCAACCCTACCCAACCCAACCCAACCCTACCCAACCCAACCCAACTCAACCCAACCCAACCCAACTCAACCCTACCCAACCCAACCCAACTCAACCCAACTCAACCCTACCCAACCCAACCCAACCCAACTCAACCCTACCCAACCCAACCCAACCCAACCCAACTCAACCCAACTCAACCCTACCCAACCCAACCCAACTCAACCCAACTCAACCCTACCCAACCCAACCCAACCCAACTCAACCCAACCCAACCCAACTCAACCCTACCCAACCCAACTCAACCCTACCCAACCCAACTCAACCCAACCCAACCCAACTCAACCCTACCCAACCCAACCCAACTCAACCCAACTCAACCCTACCCAACCCAACCCAACCCAACTCAACCCAACCCAACCCAACCCAACCCAACTCAACCCAACTCAACCCTACCCAACCCAACCCAACTCAACCCTACCCAACCCAACCCAACTCAACCCAACTCAACCCTACCCAACCCAACCCAACTCAACCCTACCCAACCCAACCCAACCCAACCCAACTCAACCCAACCCAACTCAACCCTACCCAACCCAACCCAACCCAACCCAACCCAACCCAACTCAACCCAACTCAACCCTACCCAACCCAACCCAACCCAACTCAACCCTACCCAACCCAACTCAACCTTACCCAACCCAACCCAACCCAACCCAACTCAACCCTACCCAACCCAACCCAACTCAACCCTACCCAACCCAACCCAACTCAACCCTACCCAACCCAACCCAACCCTACACAACCCAACCCAACCCAACCCTACCCAACCCAACCCAACTCAACCCAACCCAACCCTACCCAACCCAACCCAACTCAACCCTACCCAACCCAACCCAACCCAACCCTACCCAACCCAACCCAACTCAACCCTACCCAACCCAACCCAACTCAACCCAACTCAACCCAACCCAACTCAACCCTACCCAACCCAACCCAACCCAACCCAACCCTACCCAACCCAACCCTACCCAACCCAACCCTACCCAACCCAACCCAACCCAACTCAACCCTACCCAACCCAACTCAACCTTACCCAACCCAACCCAACCCAACCCAACTCAACCCTACCCAACCCAACCCAACTCAACCCTACCCAACCCAACCCAACTCAACCCTACCCAACCCAACCCAACCCTACCCAACCCAACCCTACCCAACCCAACCCAACTCAACCCAACCCAACCCTACCCAACCCAACCCTACCCAACCCAACCCAACCCAACCCTACCCAACCCAACTCAACCCTACCCAACCCAACTCAACCCTACCCAACCCAACCCAACTCAACCCAACCCAACTCAACCCTACCCAACCCAACCCAACCCAACCCAACCCTACCCAACCCAACTCAACCCTACCCAACCCAACCCTACCCAACCCAACCCTACCCTACCCAACTCAACCCTACCCAACTCAACCCTACCCAACCCAACCCTACCCTACCCAACCCAACCCTACCCAACCCAACCCAACCCTACCCAACCCAACCCTACCCAACCCAACCCAACCCTACCCAACTTAACCCAACCCAACCCAACCCAACCCTACCCAACCCTACCCTACCCAACCCAACCCTACCCTACCCAACCCAACCCTACCCAACCCAACCCAACCCAACCCTACCCAACCCAACCCTACCCAACCCAACCCAACCCTACCCAACCCAACCCAACCCTACCCAACCCAACCCTACCCAACCCAACCCTACCCTACCCTACCCTACCCTACCCAACCCAACCCTACCCAACCCTACCCTACCCAACCCTACCCTACCCAACCCAACCCAACCCAACCCTACCCTACCCAACCCAACCCAACCCAACCCTACCCAACCCAACCCTACCCTACCCAACCCTACCCTACCCAACCCTACCCAACCCAACCCTACATACAGCCACACCCATGCCCTGCCCTGCCCTGCCATACCTATAACCACGCCCTTCCCTGCCCTACCCCGCCCTGCCCCACCCTTTCATACCGCCCTCATCCATCTCAATTCAACACTTACGCATTTTCCTAAGTTTTCCTTCCTTACGCCAATTCTCTCTCTCTCTCTCTCTCTCTCTCTCTCTCTTCCTCTCTCTACGCAAATATTTTCACTTTTGCGTATCTTTCACCTCTCCATGCAATCTTTCTTTTTTTATCATTCTCTCTCTCTCTCTCTCTCTCTCTCTCCGCCGGCACCATCGACCTCTTTCTCCAGTCACGACCTAAAAAAAAAAAGAACCCATGACCTCGCCTACCTCTAATATACCTTCTGACCTCTCTCTCTCTCTCTCTCTCTCTCTCCGTTCTCGTCCCCCTTTCCTTCTTTCTCTCTTTCCTTCTTCCCTACCCACTCTTCCTTCCTCCCTCTCCCCTCCCTCTCTCTTTCTTCCTCTCCCTCCCCCCTCCCCTCGCTCTCTCCTTCTTTCTTTCTTCCTTCATCTCCCCTCCCTCCCTCTCTCTTCCTCCCTCTCTGTTCTTTCTCTCCCTCCTCTCGCCTTCTCCCTTCATCTCCCCTCCCTCTCTCTTCCTCCCCCTCCCCTTCTTCTCCTCCCCTTCTCCCCCTCCCCTTCTCCCCCCTCCTCTCCCCTCCCTATTGTTATTCTGAGCACCGCCATGTCATTCTCTCCCCCCTTTCCCTCCTCCCTCCCCTCCCATCCTCTTCCCTCCCCTCTTTCATTCCAGCCTCGCGACTCTCCGTTCATTCTCAATACAGTTTTTTCCTCCTCTTCTTCCTCCTCCTTCTCCTCCTCCTCCTTCTCCTCTTCTTTTTCTCCTCCTCCTCCTCTTCTTCTTCTTCCTCTCGTCGTCGTCCTCCTCCTCCTAATTCTTCTTCTTCTTCTCCTCCTCCTCTTCTTCCTCCATGCATCTCCAGTTTTATCCTCCTCTCCTTAACTCCATTTTTCTTCCTCTTTTCCTTCTTCTTCCTCTTTTTGCCTCCTCCTCCTCCTCCTAATTCTCCTTCTTCTTCTTCTTCTCCTCCTCCTCCTCCTTCTACTTCTTCTTCTCCTTCTCCTCCTCCTTCTACTTCTTCTTCTCCTCCTCCTCCTCCTCTTCTTCTTCTTCTCCTCCTCCTCCTCCTTCTACTTCTTCTTCTCCTCCTCCTCCTCCTCCTTCTACTTCTTCTCCTCCTCCTCCTCCTCCTCCTCCTCCTCTTCTTCTTCTTTTCCTCTTCCTCCTCCTCTTGTCTCAATGTAATCCAATGTAATCCATTTTTTCAATATCATTCTCCAAATCTCTCTCACTCTCTCTCTCTCTCTCTACCTCCCTTTAACAGTACTATATTTTTTTCCTTATCTTATTCTTGGAGACAGTTTTCCCCCTCGAAGAATTAAGCTTGGGTCGACGGGGTGTGCAGAAGGTATTTCCCCGCCCGCATTCCACCCACCTACACTTACACCCATACACTTCCTCTCTCTCTCTCTCTCTCTCTCTCTCACCTACACTCACACCCATACACTTCCCCCCCCCTCTCTCTCTCTCTCACCTACACTCACACCCATACACTTCCTCTCTCTCTCTCTCTCTCTCTCTTATC
>NC_137001.1:23894874-23907374 GCF_032717465.1 Coenobita brevimanus | reverse complement strand
GTACGTTTCTGTGTGTATGTAGCTGTATGTACGTTTATGTGTAAGTATGCAGGTTTATGTGCGTATGTAGCTGTATGTATGTGTATGTACGTTTCTGTGTACGTACCTAGCGCGGCAAGCCCCCCGTCGAGAGGGGCGTCCCTGGTGGTGGTGTTGCTGTTTAGGGCGTCCGCGAGAAGGGGGTCACCACCCCCCAGGGTGTAGTTGGGGTTCTCAAAGCTCAGCACGCCGTTTTCTGTGAAGGTATAGAAAATGGAAGATGGATTATTATGGTCTCTATCTATCTATCTATCTGTCAGTTTGTCTATCTAAATCTATCTATCTATCTATCTATCCATCTATCTATCTATCTGTGTCTATCTATCTATCTGCCTGTCTATCTATCTATCTATCTGCATATCTGTCTGTCTGTCTATCTGTCTCAGTATGTCTGTCTATCTAAACCTATCTATCTATTTACCTATCTATCTATCTGTCTATCTATCTATCTATCTATCAAGCTATCATCCTATCTAAATCAGTCTATCTATCAATCTGTCTATCTATCTATCTATTTGTCTATCTACTCAAACCTCAACACAGCGTTCTTTATGGGGAAGAGTTAGATTCTCTCTCTCTCTCTCTCTCTCCCTCTCTCTCTCTCTCTCTCTCTCTCTCTCTCTCTCTCTCTCTCTCTCATGCACGAATACCTGGTCTATTGCATGACAACTTGCATACGTTCTTCCTCTCTCTCTCTCTATCTATCTGTCTATCTACCTCATTTCCTCTTCCTATCAGTCTTTTCCTTCTCCATCCTTCCCTATCTCCTAATCTTCCTACCTACCTGCCTACCTACCTGCTTACCACAGTGCCTACCTACTTCCCTGCCTACCCTCCTCTCCTTAATGTCTGCCTACTTACCTCCTTTCCTATCAACCTACCTACCTAATTACTTACCTGCCTGCCTACCTACCTAATTACCTACCTGCCTGCCCGCCTACCTACCTGCCTGCCTGTCTTTCTGTCTAGCCACCTACCCACTTAATTAGCTGCCTTCCTACCTATCTACTTACCTGCCCTCCTTCCTTCCTACCTACCTACTTACCTACCTGCCTGCCTTCCTGCCTACCTGTGAAGGGCTGGGAGCGTGATTATGGGTGAGGCAAGAATCATGACAGTGCCTCTCACATCACCACGCAGACAGGCAGGTAGGTAGGAAGGTAGGTAGGCAAGAAGGCAGGCAGGCAAGCAATGAGGTAGGCAGGTAAGTAAGTAGGTAGGCAGGTAGGTATAGGTAGGTAGGTAGGTAGGTAGGTCTGTTGGAAGGCAAGCAATGAGTTAGGTACGTAGGTAAGCACTGAAGGAAATAGGTAGGTAGGTAGGTAGGTAGGAAGGCAAGCAGTGAGTTAGGTACGTAGGTAAGCATTGAAGGAAATAGGTAGGTAGGTAGGTAGGTAGGTAGGCAGGGAAAAGGGGAATATCATATCACGGAATAGGGCAAAGGAAAGTACACAGCAATATATCAAAAAAAAGAAAAAAAAAGAAGAGAGGAAATGAAGGATGGAAGGATGAAGGAGACGAAGGAAGGAGGGAGAGAAGAGAAGGAGGAAGGGAGGGAGGGAGGGGAGGGATGGAGGGAGGGAAGAGATGGAGGGAGGAAGGGGTTGAGAGAAGAACAGGGGACGAGGGAGTGTGTGAGGGAGAGGAGGGGAGGGGAGAAAAAAGGGGATGGAGGGGAGTGATGGGGGAGAGATGAAGGGGGGAAAGGACAGAGGGAGGGGGAGGGGAGGGGAGGGAGGAAGAAATGAAGTCAAGGGAGAGGGGAGGGGCGGGGGGGTTAGTGGGGGTGGGAAGTGTGGAGGGGTGAGGGAAGGTTAAAAGGTGAGCCCGGGTTAATGAGTTTGGCCAGGTGGGGAGAGAGAGAGAGAGAGAGAGAGAGAGAGAGAGAGAAAGCCAAGACGAGAAGCGAACAGTCTTAAGAATGGAGACACATAATGCAAAAAGTACGTGTCTCTTAAAATGTCTTCCTATGTCTTAAAATGTACTTACGCAGTTTCTTACGCACAAGGACACATAAATACAGTTGGAGTCAAGAGTTGGCTCAGTATTTCACCTCTTCCCCTTCTCACTAAAATCTGTTTGCTGAGAAAGGATTATTTTTTTTCCTGGCTGTCATGAGGAAGAAAGGAAATTGATCGATATAATATAAACTTGATGTAATTCTATCTATCTATTGCCAGACGCCCCAATCCCGAAAGGGGTGGCCACAAACAAAGTGCCTTCATGTCGCCCTGTCCCCCGTCATTTTCACCGCCCTGCTCCCAGCTCACACACACACACCCTCTCTCGTATACCTCTCCACTCCATCCCTCCATCTCATCCTTGGCCTCCCCCTCCCTCTCCCCCCTCCACCTCACTCACATACACTCCTCGTCAGTCTCTCACTCTCCATCCTCTCCACATGGCCATGATGTAGTGTAATAAATGGAATGCTCTTGCGATAGACAGTAGATGTGCTTATTCCTACGCACATGTATCTATCCATGTTAGTACACACACACACACACACACACACACACACACACACACACACTCACAATTTAGCCGCTTTAGCATCCACCGACCTACACACACACATTCCATTTCGTGTGTGTGTGTGTGTGTGTGTGTGTGTGTGTGTGAGGGGGTTGCAGCTGACCGTCTTTTAAGTTAATGCAACAATATTTCTTGCAAAGGCCACCACCATCCCACTGTTGCCCCGAGGACGACTATGTGGTGTGGTGTGGTGTGGTGTGGTGTGGTGGGGTAGGGTAGGGTAGGGTAGGGTAGGGTAGGGTAGGGTAGGGTAGGGTGGGGTGGAGTGGAGTGGGGTGAGGTGTGGTGTGGTAAGGTTGGGTAGGGTAGGATAGGCTAGGGTAGGGTGGGATGGGGTGATAATGTAGCAAAACTTTCGAATCCCATCCCCCTCTAAAAATAATAATAATAATAATAATAATCCCACGAACTGCACGCTCCTCAGGCCTTCACCTTTGCTCAGTTTGATGGCGTTATGTTTTTATTTTTTCCTTTTTAATACGACTCTGGCCATGGACTAGACAACCCAATCCCTAAGGTCCAAGAGTACGTGCCACAAACTTCCAATGTCGCCACTTGAGAGCTTGTACCCACCGCCCCGTTTCAGTACCCAGGTTGGATGTTGGAACCCCCTCTCCCTTACCCAATTTCTGGCTATGCCCCTAGGTGGTCTGGGCTGGGATGAAGTATGGTGGTGTGGTGTGGTGTAGAATGGAGAGGTATGGTATGGTATGGTGTGGTGTGGCGTATGGTCGTGTGGAGTGGTGTATGGTCGTGTGGTGTGGTGTGGTGTGGTATGGTTATGTGGAGTAGAGTGACATGGGATGGTGTGGTGTGGAATGGAGAGGAGTGGAGTGGCATGGAATGGTGTGGTGTGGTGTGGTGTAGTATGGTTTCATGTGGTGCTGTGAGGTGTGGTGTGAATCTGAAATGGAAGATGAAATGGGACAGGGGTAGGAGTGTAGTGCGAAGGATGGTGCAGTGGAGAGGGTGTAGTGGTATATCTGCTATGGCGTGGATCAGGTGGTGTGGACTGGAACCGGAGGCCTATCAACTCAGAACACACAAACCAGGATCATTCTCTAACACAGCATTCAACTCTTACGGCCAACTTCACCTTTCTCTTCACACCTTGATGCTATATAATTAGTTTACCCTTTACATGATTAGGAAAACTCTAGTAATCCATGCCAGGTGACGCCATACGATTTAATTAACCTGGGAATAAGTGGCAGGTGAATGAGTGTGAAGAGTGCAAACAACTTCAAATGTGTTTTTTTCTCGGTATTTCACTTTTTAATCATTATCATCTCGTCTACTTATCAAATTTAACACCCACACCTGCCAAATCACGCCTAAACCCTCCTAGTTACACCCTACACCCTCCCACACCCACACCCTTCCAGTCACACTCACGCCCTCCCATTCCTACACCCATCCCACTGCCACACCCACAACTACCCTACTCTCACACCCACAACCACACCCACATCCTCCCATTCCTACACCCATCCCACTGCCACACCCACAACTACCCTACTCTCACACCCACAACCACCCCACTGCCACATCCACATCCATCCCACACCCACCCACCCCACCTTAACCTCACACCCACACCCACCCACTCTAAACACTCACTCTCTCACCCACATCCACCCAAACCCATCCACTTTCAAACTCACATCCATCTACCTATCCATTCTAACATTCCCATTTAATCATCCACAAATTCCCACATATACCCACACTCATTTTTACACTCATCCACTCCACTCACTTCAACCCCACCCACTCCTCTTTGTTTCTCCGCCCCCTCCCTTTATCCCCCCCCTCCCAGTGGCGGAAGGGGGGTGAAGGTGGATTAGTTTCGTTTTGGAGGGGGGGGAGAGGGGGTTGTGTGGGGGTAGGGGGTACAGTGTCATGCAGGGCCCGTGTGTAGGTTAAGGGTCATGCAGGCTGTAGCGTACACATACCAACGCGTGCGCACATACCAACACACACACACACACACACACACACACACACACACACACACACACACACACACACACACACACACATGGATAAAGACTCTCACAGAAGCACTCAAATACATTTATACAAGCACATTCAAAAGTTATATAGATTCCTCTCTCTCTCTCTCTCTCTCTCTAATAGACGCTAGTACCACATATAAAGGAGGTCCTATGTTTGAAGGACTTGAAACATAATTTGCACCAGTAACAGGAAACAGGATTAAGCTGTCTAAGGGGAACAAATCGTAGAGTGAGAGGCGTTACGAAATCCCCCATCAAAATAGGTGTCACTGTCCTTCCCACAAGCCATGAATCTCTCCAGTAGGGGTAACCTTTTCAGTATGCAGGATATAAGGCAGTTGGGTTGACACGGTGCATTTCTCCAGGCCTGTATTATAAACCACTGTCCTTGTATATATAACCCCAAACCACTTTCATATCGCCCACGCACGCACCTTTTAAGACGAGACCTTTAATAATATCTCTTTTAAAGGTCTCAGGTTTAAAGAGCTGACTGTTCAAAGTTCATTTTTAAAAAGGGATTATTTTTTTAAGTTCTCGTGTTTTAAAAGGTCCCATATTTTCAAAAAGACCTTTAAAAATAGGATCTTTAAAAATATGAGCCCTTTAAAAATAGGATCTTTAAAAATACGAGCCCTTTAAAAAAAGGATCTTTAAAAATATGAGTCCTTTAAAAATAGGATCTTTAAAAATATGAGTCCTTTAAAAATAGGATCTTTAAAAATATGAGTCCTTTAAAAATAGGATCTTTAAAAACGTAAGTCCTTTAAAAATAAGACCATTAAAGCTAAATCCTTTTAAAAATGACCCTTTAAAAAGTTCTTTAAAAATAGAGGACATTTAAAAATATGATCCCTAAATCTGTCAGACCTTTAAAAATAAGATCTTTTAAACCCTTGGCCGCGTTCACAGAGGTAACATTCTCGGGGGAAATGGGTGGAGACAAAACCAGCAGCTTGGGTGAACTATTGGTGTGTGTGTGTGTGTGTGTGTGTGTGTGTGTGTGTGTGTGTGTGTGTGTGTGTGTGTGTGTGTGTGTGTGTGTGTGTGTGTGTGTGTGTGTGTGTGTTTGGGTGTGTGTGTGTGTGTGTGTGTGACTTATTCAGTGTATATGTGAGTGGCGAGTCTCGTGGATATGATGATGATGGTGTGTGTGTGTGTGTGTGTGTGTGTGTGTGTGTGTGTGTGTGTGTGTGTGTGTGTGTGTGTGTGTGTGTGTGTGTGTGTGTGTGTGTGTGTAACCTCCTTCTCCCCCAGACAATGTTATGATGACTGGGTAAGCTGCTGTGAACTCTAGAAATAATAATGACATGCAAGATCAATCCTACCACCAATATTCTGAATGACACGAAGCTCCTGGGTGTTCTACGATGCCAAACACCTTCCAAGATACAAAGTGATTCCCATTGATAAGCCAAGATAAGAGAGATACCACCAAAGGCACTTCTATACCACACTTCTCTGCCACAGGGATAAGTGATGATGTTATATAGATATCTTCTGAGCTTTGTTTTCAAGAATGTGTAAATCCTTTCCTCTCATCTTGCTCCTCCAATCCCTATCCATATCGTTCTTTCCTCCATCCTCTCCTCTTCCCTCCTCCTTCACTTTCCTGTTATCCTCCTTCCTTCCTCTCCTCCAGTTCTTCTCTATCCTTCAACTACCTTCCCTTTCCTTCACTCATCTTTCTCGACCCTTCTTTCCTCCTTTCTTTCTCTCTTTCTCCTTCCTTTCCCTTATTCTCCTTACTTTCTCTCTTTCCCGTCTCTCTTTCTCTCCGTCCCCTCTCTCTTTCTCCTTCTTTTCTCCCGTTCCCTCCTTCCCTTTTCTCTTTATCTCCTTCCTGTCTCTCTTTCTCTCCTTCCTTTTCTCTCTCTCTCCTTTATTTCTCCTTCCCTCTCTCTCTCTCCTTCCCTTCTCTCTCTCTCTCTCTCTCTCTCTAACATGACAACTTGTGCTTCTGCATTCCTGAAATCTTGTTAACACGTCCTCGCTCACTCATGCATTCTCTCGCTCACATTCTTTTACATTTTTCCTTTTTCATATCTGCCAAACATATTCACTCATTCTCTCTCTCTCTCTCTCTCTCTCTCTCTCTCTCTCTCTCACACACACACACACACACACACACACACACACACACACACACAAGATTTTCTCATAAAAAGAGAAATGAGGACAGTACTAAGGGGAAACTACTCATCATGGAAAGAAGAGACTAGTGGAGTACCACAGGGTTCAGTGCTGGCACCAATCATGTTTTTAGTGTATATAAATGATATAAACAGTAACACTGGAAATGAAAGCTATCTAAATATGTTTGCGGTTGATGCAAAAATACAAAGGAGTATTACTAAAACAGACTCTTGTAAAGAGCTACAAGAAGAATTAAATAAACTTCATGAATGGAGTAATACATGGCAAATGGAATTCAATGTGGACAAGTGTCATGTAATCAAGTTTGGTAAAAGTGGAAAAAGACCTGATTGGGATTATATGTTAGGAAATAAAACCCTATACACATCAGAAAGAGAGAAAGACCTAGGTGTGATTATCAATAACAGACTATCTCCGGCTGACCACATCAGTGAGAAGGTACGGAACATGTATACACTGCTTGCAAATATGAGAATAGCATTCACATACATAAATGAAGACATGCTAAGAAGGATAATAACATCATTCATCAGACCAACCCTGGAGTATGCATCAGTAGTCTGGAGTCCTCATCTCAAAAAACACATAGACAAGATTGAAAAAGTACAAAGGGGCCGCTACAAGGTGGATACCAAGCTTAAGGGACCTAAGCTACGAAGAAAGACTAAATAAACTGAATCTACCAATACTACAGGAGAGAAGGAAAAGAGGTGACATGATTATGCTATATAAATGCATATCAGGAAAGGAGAAAATAGACATAAATGATTACTTAACATATGGGGAAGCATCAGCAAGAGGACACTGCAAAAAACTGCATAAGAAGAGAGGTGATAAAGACGTAAGGAAATTCAGTTTCCCAAACAGAGCAATTGATCAATGGAATGCACTACCGAATGAAATAGTGTGTGCCAAAACAATTCACAAATTTAAGGATATGTACGATAAATATGGTTTAAGACACGGGACAGTACGAGCTGGACTCATTCCTGTAAAGATACAATTAGGTAAGAACACACACACACACACACACACACACACACACACACACACACACACACACACACACACACACACACACACATTCTCTTACATATTTTCTCTCATATCTCTTTAACACGTATTCTTCTCTCTCTCTCTCTCTCTCTCTCTCTCTCTCTCGCTCTCTCACACACACACACACATTATCTTACATATTTTCTCTCATACCTCCTAAACATATTCTTCTCTCTCTCTCTCTCTCTCTCTCTCTCTCACACACACACACACACACACACACACACACACACACACACACACACACACACACACACACATATTATCTTACGGATTTTCTCTCATTTCTTCTTAACACTTCTTCTCTCTCTCTCTCTCTCTCTCTCTCTCTCTCTCTCTCTCTCTCTCTCACGCAGTAATTCGCTCTATCATGTATTCTCTGACATTCATACATTCTTTTCTTCCCTCGCATCATTTTGGCTGAGAGAGAGAGAGAGAGAGAGAGAGAGAGAGAGAGAGAGAGAGAGAGAGAGAGAGAGAGAGAGAGAGAGAGAGAGAGAGTGGGGAAAGATGGAAGGGCTGGGGAAATGGAGGAGGGGAGAAGTAGAAGGGAAAGGAGGGGCAGGGGGAAGGGGAGGGAGGGGGAGGGGAGGGGAGGGAAGGGAAGGGAAGGGAAGGGAAGGGAAGGGAAGAGAAGGGAAGGGAAAGGAAGGGGAGGGGAGGGGAGGGGGGAGACAAGGACACACAGACTCAGTGATCAATTAACTGAGTCATTAACGATAATAGGTTGTGTGTGTGTGTGTGTGTGTGTGTGTGTGTGTGTGTGTGTGTGTGTGTGTGTGTGTGTGTGTGTGTGTGTGTGTGTGTGTGTGTGTGTGTACCAAAGCCGAGTGTACACAGACTTGCTTGACTGACATGTTTACGTACACAAGTTAACCTTTCTTTCCACACACACGCACATACCGCCCACACCCACACCTACACAGTTCCATTTTTGCACCCGTAAATGTACACACACACACACACACACACACACACACACACACACACACACACACACACACACACACACACACTCCCCTACGCAATCAGGAGCAATACATACATTCACTTACACATGTATACCTTCACATACAGCATACACACACGTACACGCGACGCTCATGTACACCTAACAGCACGCACATGAATTTATAATGATACTAACATGCACATTTATCCCAGTGTTTATCAATACCTACACATACATACATACACTACATACATACATACCTATACACATACATACATACATACAGTACACTCTCCTCCCCGTCTCTCTCTCCCCCCCTCTCTCTCTTTCACTGTCTCTCTCTGTATCTGTGTCTCTGTCTCTGTCTCTGTCTGTCTGTCTGTCTCTCTCTCTCTCTCTCTCTCTCTCACCTATACGCACCCCACCTGGCTCTCTCTCAGGTAAACTCCAAGACAACACTCACCTGCGGAAAAAGAAACAGTTAACTAAAACAATACCCCAATCCTTTCTAAGTTTATCAAAGCAGTATTACAGTAACAACTTTCTAGTACTGTAATCCTGTAACAATATTTAGTACAGTAATATTCTAGTAGCAATATTCTAGTAATGTTCTAATTCGATATTCCTTATTTTTTATACAAGGAAGAAGGAACCAAAGGCCACACGCACGCAAGATTGTACCCCTTACTGCCTATGACCTCCAGTGTATGCAACAGGTCAACTCTGGAACTGACTCCCTCTGTTTGTATTTCCTACTGCCTATGACCACTGCATGCAACAGGTCAACTTTGGAATGGTCTCCCTCTGTCTGTATTTCCCTCTGCCTATGACCTCCAGTGTATGCAACAGGTCAACTCTGGAACTGTCTCCCTCTGTCTATATTTCCGACTAGATATGACCTCCAGTGTATGCAACAGGTCAACTCTGAAACTGCCTCCCTCTGTCTGTATTTCCTACTGCCTATGACCTCCAGTGTATGCAACAGGTCAACTCTGGAACTGTCTCCCTCTGTCTGTATTTCCGACTGGCTATGACCTCCAGTGTATGCAACAGGTCAACTCTGGAACTGTCTCCCTCTGTATTTCCTACTGCCTATGACCTCCAGCTTTTCAAACGCAGTGTGTCCAGGCATCTCGAAATGAACGCATCTTGAATTTGGCTGTTATCTTGTTTTTGTTTTTTCTTAGAGGGAACAATTCGCGGGCTCCTGGCCTTGGGTTCCTTCTTCCTTGCATAAAAAAAAGATATCTTCTATTCATCAAAAAATCCGTAACACCTAGACTTGAAAACCTGTAACTTTTTTTTTTTTTTTGAGGGGGAGAGCTAAATTTGGGGAAGCGAGTTGCAGAGAGGCCCCAGACAGATCAGCTCAATGTTAACTTATTTCCCGTCATCAGGCTGCCCTTCCCCCTGTTACCTCCTCTTATCTCCTCTTATCTCTCCTCTTATCTCCTCTTATCTCTCTTGTTCTCTCCTCTTATCTCTCCTGTTCTCTCCTCTTATCTCTCTTGTTCTCTCCTCTTATCTCTCCTGTTCTCTCCTCTTATCTCTCTTGTTCTCTCCTCTTATCTCTCCTGTTCTCTCCTCTTATCTCTTTTGTTCTCTCCTCTTATCTCTCCTGTTCTCTCCTCTTATCTCTCCTCTTATCTCTCCTGTTCTCTCCTCTTATCTCTCTTGTTCTCTCCTCTTATCTCTCCTGTTCTCTCCTCTTATCTCTCCTCCTGTTATCTCCTCTTATCTCCATTACTATTTTTATCAATGCAAGAATATGACAATGAAGGCATAGGACTGAAAGGGTTAAGTTTTATATTATGAACTCTCCCTCCCTCCCTCTCTCTCTCTCTCTCAATATGTCTTGGTTGCATGAAATTCTATAAGCCTTCCCGATAATTATAGGGCAGGAATGAGTCTCCTTGGTTACTAGTCAAATCAGCCTTCCAATCTGACTACACCTGGCCATGAACTAAGGTAAAACGGATGTAGATCTTACATTTGACACGGATTAATATTAATTTATGTCGATTAAATTTACTTTCCATACCTTTTAAATATTTACAATGTACGGGAAATACCATGGACTTTAATTAACTTCATTACTTCAAATTTTGGCGGGAAAAACTGTGCCGTAATTTCAAAAGGTTAGTGATACCGTTGAGAGTGAGAAAATGCAAGAGCGGTGATGAAACCTGTCATTATAATAGATTAAATATAAAATAGGGTGAGATAAGCGAGATAATAAGGTAAAAATGGATAAAAAAGGGTAATAAACAAGAGATAATTGGGGAAAATTGGAAGTAGGGAGATTTAGTAACGGTGGATGAATTGGAAGTAGTGAGATTTAGTAACTCGGTGGAAGATGAGGAGACGCCATTATTTGTTTACATCCGGGTGACCAATCAGCGCGCCGCCTGCCCGTGACGTCATCTCCAGGCGCCACGCTGATTGGTCGGTGGGCGTGAGGGGGAGGAGAAGGGTGGAGGAGGGGAGGAGGTTGACTCACTCCTTCCAAGTTACTTAATGTGTGGTAAATGACATCACACACACACACACACACATACAGTAGTTGAAGTAAATGACACACACATACACACACATTCCCTCTCTCTCTCTCTTACAAAAATACATTCCGTCTCACACATATACATACATTGTCTCTCTCTCTCTTTCACACACACACACACACACACACACACACACACACACACACACACACATTATCTCTCATACATAAATACATTCCGTCTCACACACATACATACATTCTCTCTCTCTCTCTCCTACGCCAAATCTGACGCGCATTTGAAAGGTGAGGAAGTCAAAGGTGAATCATTAAGGTGAAAGAGAAAAGGTTAAGAGAGAGAGAGAGAGAGAGAGAAACACTGCCTGATAGATAGATGTAAGAGAAATATTTATGCTGAGACAGACAGATAGATAGATAGACAGAGACAGACACTAATAGGGAAAATGAATTGACTGACTAACAACAAATAGACAGACAGATAGACGAAGACAACCAGATAGACAGATAGATAGATGGATAATAGATAGAATATAGACATACATACAGAGAGAGAGAGAGAGAGAGAGAGAGAGAGAGAGAGAGAGAAATGTATGTATGTATCTGTGTGTGAGAATGTATGTATGTATGTATGTGTAAAAGACAGAATGTATGTATGTATTTATGTACAGTATGTGAGAGAGAGAGAGAGAGAGAGAGAGAGAGAGAGAGAGAGAGAGAGAGAGAGAAAACGAGTAGAGAAAAACACAATAGGAGTAACTATGATAAAATCGAGAATGTTATGTGAGTGGCAGGAAGGGGTGTGGTCGTGCCCTGTCCTTGTGTGTGTTTATTGGGTGAGTCAGGCAGGGTAAGGCAGGAGGCGTAGGTCTGGTGAGAGAGAGAGAGAGAGAGAGCTTCCTAACCACAATAACACACAAGAATATGGTAACGGAGCAGAATCAGGAATAAATCGGTAAGGAAGAGGTGTTAGTAAGCATCCTAACCACAATAACACACAAGAGTATAGTAAGGGAGCAGAATCAGGAATAAATCGGTATGGAAGAGGTGTTAATAAGCTTCCAAAACCACAATAACACACAAGAATATAGTAACGGAGCAGAATCAGGAATAAATCGGTAAGGAAGAGGTGTTAGTAAGCTTCCTAACCACAATAACACACAAGAATATAGTCACGAAGCAGAATCAGGAATAAATCGGTAAGGAAGAGGTGTTAGTAAGCTTC
>NC_137001.1:23882374-23884874 GCF_032717465.1 Coenobita brevimanus | reverse complement strand
TGTATGTGTATGTATGTTTGAATGTATGTATGTGTATGTATATGTGTATGTATGTATGTATGTGTATATGTATGTATGTATGTATGTGTGTATGTATGTATATGTATGTATGTATGTATGTATATGTGTATGTACGTATGTATGTATGTATATGTATGTATGTATGTACAGTATGTATGTATGTATGTGTATGTGTGTATGTATGTATGTATGGTTTAATCCCAGTCACAACCACCATCAACCCTCACTACCACCACCACCACCACAAAAATCATCACCACCATCATCTCAATCACCACCACCACCACCACAACTCTACACTTCCTTTTCATTTCCACACCTCCCTCTCCCATCCATACCTCCTTCCTAGCTTTTCTCTATCTTTAATCTCTAACTCTAACTCTCATAGATTCTGATCACTTAATTTTTTTCATTCTCTTGTCTTCTATATTATTTTACTATCAATTAATTCTTTACACACACACACACACACACACAGACACAGACACACACACACACACACAAACAATTCTTCATATCCCACTCACATACACACATTTCCTTACCACACACACACACACACACACACACACACACACACACACACACACACACACACACACACACACACACACACACACACACACACAAACAAATATTCTTCATATCTCACTCACATACACACATTTCCTTACAACACACACACACACACACACACACACACACACACACACACACACACACACACACACACACACACACTTCCCTCTGCACATGTCCATTATCACACGCATACAGCTCCTTGACACACTCACACGCACGCAAACCCACACGCATCTCTTACATCACCGTCACCGATCACACTCACACGCTCCAACTGTCGCAAGCAAACGCACCCTCACGCAAACGCACGCACTCACGCACCTGTTAATTACTTCACCTTGGTCACACCTGCCTCGTATATTTTAAGTTCATACCACACGATATTATTTAGGTGAGAGAGAGAGAGAGAGAGAGAGAGAGAGAGAGAGAGAGAGAGAGAGAGAGTATGCATATTTTCCTAAACTAACAAAATAATGATGTTCTTGGGGTGAAGAGCTTAATCTCTCTCTCTCTCTCTCTCTCTCTCTCTCTCTCTCTCTCTCTCTCTCTCTCTCACATCCATTAACTCACTCTTGCATTCCACATTCCCTCTTCTTTCCTACCTTTTACTCTCTCTCTCTCTCTCTCTAACTTTCACACTTTCACTCTCAGGTTGGATCTTCTTCCTCTCTCACGCAACCCCACACCTCCCCCACCCCCCTCCACCCACCACCTCTCAAGTGTGGGTGGAGAGAGAGAGAGAGAGAGAGAGAGAGAGAGGAGGGGTGTGGTGAGTGGAGGGGGTCAAGGAACAAATGACAAGTAAGGAGATGGGGTGAGGCAGGCTGAGGTGAGCCACAGTGAGGTTAGGCAGAGTGAGGTGAGGCAGGGTGAGGTGAGGCAGGCTGAGGAGTGAGGAAGGCTGAGGAGTGAGGAAGGCTGAGGAGTGAGGCAGGCAGAGGTGAGGCAGGCGAGAGGTATGGAATATAGAAAGATAAGAGATGAGTGAAATTTACGTCAGGCTGAAGGGGTGAGGCAGGTGTGAAGTAAGGTACAGAGAGGCAGGTGTGAGAGAGGAAGGAGTGGGATAAGGTAGGGTGAGGCAGGACAAGGCAGAAATACAGCATGGCGAGGCAGGTGTGGGATGAGTACAAGGGAGTACAAAGGAAAGCACACAGCAACAGATGTAATGCTCCTTTCGAGGCTGTTTATTAATGCGCGTCCATAAGTGTGCTGGAACAGGTGCTAGCAACATGTAAACAACACAGTAACACCACCACATAGTCTCAGCTGCCTCGTATGTAGACTCTTATCCCATCACCTCTGCTGCCTGTGCTTGAAGGTGTAACGTGTGTGCATACGTGTGTCGAAAAACTGCTGCGTGTCGAAAAACTGCTGCATGTGTCTAAAAACTGCTGCATATGTCCAAAAACTGCTGCATGTGTCCAAAAACTGCTGCATGTGTCCAAAAACTGCTGCATGTGTCCAAAAACTGCTGCATAACACGTGTGGACGCGCCCTTACAGAAAGAACTATCTAATTCTTGAAGTTGAAGGTAAGGATAGTAAAGCAAGATGGTGGGGTGAGGCAGGATAAGGCAGGTGTGAGGTGAGGCAGTGTTAAGCAGGTGTGGGGTAAGGCAATGTGAGGCAGGTGTGAGCTTGGGCAGGATGAGGCAACTGTGGGGTAAGGCAGGGTGAGACAGGTGTGGGGTAAGGCAATATGAATCAGGTGTGAGCTTAGGCAGGATGAGGCAACTGTGGGGTCAGGCAGGGTGAGTCAGTGTGAGGTGAGGCAGGTGTGATGTGGGATGAGGTATGATGAGGAAGAGAGGGTGAGGCTGGGTAAGGTAGGGTGAGGCAGGGGTAAGGCAGGGGGAGGCAGGGGTGAGGCAGGGTAAGGCAGGGGGAGGCATCTA
>NC_137001.1:23872374-23874874 GCF_032717465.1 Coenobita brevimanus | reverse complement strand
GAGAGAGAGAGAAAGAGAGACGGAAGAAGACAGAATTGCAGTTACACAGATTAAACACACGCGTCCCACAATAATAATAATAATAATAATAACAACAACAATAATAATAATAATAATAATACTAATAATAATAATAATAACAATAATAATAATAATAATAATAATAATAATAACAATAATAATAATAATAATAATAATAATAATAATAATAATAAATAAAACAGAAGCTATATTAAATTGATTCTCCATCTCTTAAAGCCTTACAGGAAAATAGGGAGAAGCAAAATAAAGCACTGAAGGTAATAAGTAAACGTGGAGGCGCTTGACCCTGGTGCTCTTAGTGATAGGGCCTTTGAGCTTGTGGCGGGTACTCAAAAGCCCACTAAATAATCCGGGTTTCAAGTTACATAGAATTTACAGAGCTAAAATGCTGTCCCCATACGGATTTGAACCCTGGCGATTTTGGTTATGTGAGAGAGAGAGAGAGAGAGACAGAGAAAGAGAGAGAGAGAGAGAGAAACAGTATGCAACTAAGAGGAAAGATCATACATACATATACATACATACACAAATACATACATACATACACAAATACATACATACATACATACATACACATACATACATACATTCACTGACAGACAGCAGTGGGAAGCAGGCATCTCTCTCTCTCTCTCTCTCTCTCTCTCTCTCTCTCTCTCTCTCTCTCCCCACTGATGTCAGAGGTTAGAGGTCACATTATACTCCCCTCCCCCCTCCCCTCCCCTCCCCCCTCCCCTCTCTCCCTTCCCATCCCTCTCCCTCCCCTCCCCCTCTTCCTCCCCCTCCCCACCACCCCCCTTTATCACCTCTCCCCTATGACCCCCCCTTCTCCCCCTCCCCCCCTTGTTCCGGCCCCTGACGTCACTCTCTCTCTCTCTCTCTCTCTCTCTCTCTCTCTCTCTCTCTCTCTCTCTCTCAATTTTCTTACTTATTCCTCTTTTTATTTCTCCTAATCTTTCGTAAATTCTCTCTCTCTCTCTCTCTCTCTCTCTCTCTCTCACTTTTCGCTCACTCTAACTGGTCATTCATTTCCTTTCACAAATGATCTCTCCATGGACCATATGTCTCTCTCCCTCTCTCTCTCTCTCTCTCTCTCTCTCTCTCTCTCTCTCTCTCTCTCTCTCTCTCTCTCTCTCTCTCTCTCTCTCTCTCTCTCTCGATGCAGTTACCCGTTTTTTATTTAAGCGTAGCTGAGAGAGAGAGAGAGAGAGAGAGAGAGAGAGAGAGAGAGAGAGAGAGAGAGAGAGAATAGTGTAGATAAAATGAAACATAACAGCGATAAGAAATAGGTGTCTCCATAGTCTCTCTCTCTCTCTTATTTCCTTTCTCCCTCCTCCTCTCCCTCCCCCCCTTTCTTCCTCCCCCCTTCCTCACACCTGCCTCCTCCTCCTCCTCCTCTTCCTTTTCCTTCTCCTCCTTCCTCTTCTCTGTCTTCTTCTTCTTCCTCCTCTTTTTCTTCCTCTTGTCATCCTCTCATTTTGACCCTCCTCCTCCACCTCCTCTTCTCCTTCTCCCTCTTCCTCCATCTTTTCTTCTTCTTCTCTTCCTCCTCCTACTTCCTTTCTTCTTTTCCTCCTCCTCCTCCTTTTCTTCTTCTCCCCCTCCTTCCTGTCTCCTCCTCCTCCTTCCTTTCTCCTTCCTTCCTCCAATGTAATAAATTGTAATACAGTACAAACCATTAAAGGTCGCCTGGATAAGTACTTGGCATCCAACCCCCAGCTTAATATGTTTACTTCTGAATAAAGCACTTGTGTATGTATAATTTTCTATTTTATTTTATTTTAGTTTTTCAGAGCCTGGATCAATTAATTAAATGCAAGTATAGTATATGCACAGACTAGGAGCTGCACAGATAGCCCTGAGTTAACGGTCACTACTCTTACTTTCGACCTGTGATGGGCTGTGGATCACTGAGGGTCCCTGTTAGTCAAGTGACCACCATCGGGATTTTTTTAATGTACCAGGGGTCACTGCTTCAGGATGAATCTTGTGTACTTGTCCCACATGGGAGAGTTCCTTGTCTCAGTGGAGCGAACGGAGCTGGGGCCTGATTGACTGCTGCCTACCTTAATAGCGCCAGGCAAGGCTGCCACACCACCCCTGAATATCCACACTGTGCACTGTGCAATTTCCACACTGTGTCGACAGACGCCTCGTTAACTCAAAGTACCCGTACATTGCGACATGCATTAGTTATTTATTTATTAGATTACTCATTGTACATTACTACTTTCTCTTTCAGGTTATTCATACTGGTAGCTTATAGATAATGTATTATAGAATGTAGTTTTCCTGTTCAGTCTTTCCTATGAAATTTCCATGTCAGTTTTTCCATGCTGCGTGGTGGTTTTTCTCACTTTTTCTTGCCAGTTTTGGCTGGAGGGTTTGGTGGTGGGGGCAGCCTTCTTGCTTTACGATCCTTATCCTTCAGCATGTAGAGTTAGATCTTGTAGTCATA
>NC_137001.1:23839874-23867374 GCF_032717465.1 Coenobita brevimanus | reverse complement strand
TGCTGTCTGCTTTCCTTTGCTCTCTCTCTCTCTCTCTTTTCTCTCTCCTTCCCTCCCTCTCTCTTCCTTCCTCACACCATCCTTTTTCGTGTCTCCCTTCCCTTCCCTTCCTCCTTTCCTCCTACTCTCTTCTTCCTCCCTCCCTCCTTCTCTCTTTTCCCCTTCCTCCTTCTCTCTTCTTCCTTCCTCCCTCTTTCTCTCTCTTCCCCTCCCTCCTTTCTCCCTTCTCTCTTTTTCCTTCCTCCTTCCTTCTTTCTCTCTTCTCCCTTCCTCCCTCTCTCTCTTTTTCCCTCCCTCCCTTCTGATGGTTGCCTTATACATTCCTCTCTGCCTTCCTTTGTACTTTCCTCCTTTCCTCCATGCTTTCCCTCCCTCCCTTCTTCCCTCCAATATGTCTTTCCTCCTTTCCTTCATATTTTCCCTCCCTCCCTTCTTTCCTCCATGTCTTCCCTCCCTCCCTTCTTTCCTCCATGTCTTCCCTCCCTCCCTCTTTCCTCCACTCAGTCTTTCCTTCTTAGTTTCCCTCCCTTTCAAGTCTTTCCTCCTTTCCTCCATGTCTTCCCTCCCTCCCTTCTCTCCTCCCTCCATATTTCCCCTCCTTCCGTTCCCTCCTCCACTCACGTCTTCCCCCTGCCCTGCAAACCCCATTTTCCTCCCCCCTCCCCCACCCCCACCTCTCAAATCCGTTATTGTTATTACTCTCCCCCCCTCCCTCTCATTCACTCCCCCCTCCCCTCCCCCTCCCTCTCATTCACTCCCCCCTCCCCTCCCCCTCCCACTTACATTCACCCTTCTCCCCTCCCCTCCTCCTCCTCTTTCTTCTCCTACACTAATTCTTCCTCCCCCCTCCCCTTCTTCCATCCCCACCACATCCCTCCCCTACACCCAAACCCACACCCACATCCTCTCTCTCACCCCCCCCTCCCCTTCCTAACACCCATACTCTCCCACCCTCCTCTACACCCATACCCACACCCACACCCTCCCTCTTTCCCATACACCCACACCCTCCCACCTTCCCCTACATCCAACCCTGCCACCCTCCCCTACACCCACACCCCTCCCTCTCTCCCATACACCCAACCCTGCCTCACACCTCTCCCCACCCTTCCCTACACCCAACCCTGCCTCACACCTCTCCCCACCCGAACCAACACCCATCCCTCTCTCCCATACACCCACACCCTCCCACCCTTCCCTACACCAAACCCTGCCTCACACCTCTCCCCACCCTCCCCTACACCCACACCCACCACCTCCCCTTCTTCCTTACCCCACAACCACCGGATACACCCTCTCTTTGTTTAACACCCCCACCCACCCACCCGCCCACCCCACCCTCAAAAAACTTGCCTTCAAACTTACACCTACATATACCAAAAAACGCTGTACCGACTCTGCCACATATTATTTTTTCCTATCACCATTTGTGCACTAAGACCCACCGCCCATACTGAATACATGCTAGGGTTGTTTGATGCAGGATTGGTATGAGAGAGAGAGAGAGAGAGAGAATGCTTCCCTTTTAAGTTTGAATGTGAGTGTGTGTGTGTGTGTGTGTGTGTGTGTGTGTAAAGGGTATCGTATATTTCTCAATCCTCAAAATAAATCGCTAAGGGAGAGGTGTTAGGGAGCTTCCTTGACAGACATGGATACAAGAGTTATGGAAGCTCCCTAACACCTTTTCCTAAGCGATTTACTTTGCTTATTACACCTTACTGTCCTCTTCTGTGTTACATAAATCCTTCCAATATCGCCATACTCTGCATAAATAACGTACAAAAGGATATTAACCAGACACAGCCAAAAATAAATCGCTACGGAAGAGGTGTTAGGGAGCTTCCTTACCCGACGAGAACGTAATCTGAAGCATCTGTGAGGAAAGTGGTGAAAGAAGTACAAAACAAACCACTAAGGAAAAGGTGTTAGGGGTGAAAGTAGTGATAAATAACAGTCCAACAAAATAAATCACCTAGGAAGAGGTGTTACGGGTGAAAGTGATGTCAAACAAAATAAACCACTTAGGAAGAGGTGTTAGGGGTGAAAGTGGTGATAAATAATAGTCCAACAAAATAAATCGCTTAGGAAAAGGTGTTAGGGTTTTGTTAGAGTCCTCGTATAACAAACACAGCAATGAGGATGATGAGATGGTTACGACATGTGTGTGTGTGTGTGTGTGTGTGTGTGTGTGTGTGTGTGTGTGTGTGTGTGTGTGTGTGTGTGTGTGTAAGGACAGGGTGGGGCTTTCTGTACCCTTGCCCCCTGCCCCCTGCACCCCCCCCCCCGCCAGGTAAGGTCGACAGGTGAAGCGTGACAGCCTACTCACCTGACACACCTGACCTGACACACTTATGACACCGTTACTCTCACTCCCTCAGTATGTCACTCCTTCCTCCTACCTATCTAAATAATAATAATAATAATAATGATAATGATGATAATAATAATAATAATCCATCCATCCATCATCCACTCCTACGCTTCCCCATGAGAAGCGTAGGAGCCCGTGGCTAGGCAAGTTGGTGCTGACATTTAAGATGCGAGTGACCAGCCTCACTCATCCCTGAGTGGCATTACGTGAGCAATAAACCCCAACCACCCCTTGGATATAAACCTTCACCGGCTCAATCCGATTGGAGCGCCGTAATTACCCACTAAACCACCAGGCGCCATAATCTGGTTATATGGTTACCACCCACCGTAGTAAATGGTTTCCTGGTGTACAGGAAAACCATTTGGCTTGTCACTCAGTGTAGAGTCACCCACAGGCAGAAGGAAGAGGAAAGAATGAAGGAAAGACAGAAGAGGAAGGAATGAAGAGAGGAACGGGCAGACACCCAAAGCAGCACTACATCGAGTGAGGGAATGTATTACCTGACTCTTCCAAATTATATCAAGTCAGTGTGTGTGTGTGTGTGTGTGTGTGTGTGTGTGTGTGTGTGTGTGTGTGTGTGTGTGTGTGTGTGTGTGTGTGTGTGTATTGCCTGACTCTTCCTACTTATACTGTTAAAGGATTGTGTCAGGCTGGGAATGTTGCATCGTGTGTGTGTGTAAGTAGGTAGGTAGGTATGTGTGTAAGTAGGTGTATGTATGTATGCTGCTGGGGAGGTAGGAACGTGTGTGTATGTATGTATGTAAGTGTATGTATGTAGGCAGGTAGGTAGGCAGGTGGGTAGATAGGTATGTGTGTTTGAATGTGTATGTTTATAACAATGTATGTATGTCTAGATAAGTAGGCAGGTAGATATGTATGTATGTGTGTGTATGTGTGTATGTATGTATGTATATGTGTGTGTATGTATGTATGTCCCCCTTGTCGTCTAATGAACCCCTTAACATCCTCGTTAGGGCAATTAGAGTCGTTATACACTCTTGCCTCACACACATGGAGCCAACATCCCCCCTCCTACCTTCCCCCCACTCTCCCTCCCCTTCCCCCCTCCCTTCCTCTCACTCCTCCTTCCTCCGCTTTCCTGCCTTCCCTTCCTCTCCCCCTCCTCCCTTTCTCTTCCTCTCTTCGTTCTTTCCCTCCTTCCTTCTCTCCCTTCCTCCCCTTCCCCCCTCCCTTCCTCTCACTCCTCCTTCCTCTGCTTTCCTCCGTTTCCTCTTCCTTCCTTCCTTCCCTCGTCTCTCCCTTCGTTCCTTCCCTCCCCCTTCCCTTCCTTCCTCCATTTCCTTCCTTCCTTCCCTCGTCTCTCTCTCCCTTCGTTCCTTCCCTCGTCTCTCTCTCCCTTCGTTCCTTCCCTTCCTTCCTTCCTTCCTTCCCTCGTCTCTCTCTCCCTTCGTTCCTTCCCTCGTCTCTCTCTCCCTTCGTTCCTTCCCTCCCCCTTCCCTTCCTTCCTTCCTTCCCTCGTCTCTCTCTCCCTTCGTTCCTTCCCTCGTCTCTCTCTCCCTTCGTTCCTTCCCTCGTCTCTCTCTCCCTTCGTTCCTTCCCTCGTCTCTCTCTCCCTTCGTTCCTTCCCTCGTCTCTCTCTCCCTTCGTTCCTTCCCTCCCCCTTCCCTTCCTTCCTTCCTTCCCTCGTCTCTCTCTCCCTTCGTTCCTTCCCTCCCCCTTCCCTTCCTTCCTTCCTTCCCTCGTCTCTCTCTCCCTTCGTTCCTTCCCTCCCCCTTCCCTTCCTTCCTTCCTTCCCTCGTCTCTCTCTCCCTTCGTTCCTTCCCTCCCCCTTCCCTTCCTTCCTTCCTTCCCTCGTCTCTCTCTCCCTTCGTTCCTTCCCTCCCCCTTCCCTTCCTTCCTCCCTTTCCTTCCTTCCTTCCCTCTCTCCTCTCCCTTACTCTCCTTCCTCTCCCTTCCTCCTCTCCCTCCATCCTATCCTCCCGTCTACTTTTCAATTCTCGGTTGAGGAAGCTCCCTAACACCTATTCCTAAGCGATTTATTTTTGGATATGGGTGGTTAATGTCCTTTTCCTAAGCGATTTATTTTTGGCTATGGGTGTGTGGTGATATGGGAAGGATTTATGTACCAGACTATGAGCGTAAGGTGTGTTAAGGAGACTAAATCGCTTAAGAAAAGGTGTTAGGGAGCTTCCTTACCCGACGAGAATGTGGGTCATCGCAGTAGTTGTAGTAGTGATAGTGGTAGTAGTAGTAGTAGTAGTTGTTGTTGTTGTTGTTTTTGTTGTAATAATAATAATAATAATAATAATGATAATAATAATAGTAGTAGTAGTAGTAGTAGTAGTAGTAGTAGTAGTGGTGGTGGTGGAAGTAGTAGCAATAATAAAAATAATAATATAATAATTAATAATAATAATAATAATAGTAGTAGTAGTAGAAGTAGTAGTAGTAGTAGCAGTAGTAGTAGTAGTAGCAGTGGTAGTAGCAGCAGAATACGGTCACAATTATACATACACAAACATACATGCACATACTAATAACGTACATGGATACACATACACTACACACACATAAACATACGTGCACACACAGACATCAAACACACACACACTAACAAGCACACTGGTAAACATACATACATAACCACACATGCACATAAGGAAAACGTACATACACACACAAAAGGTGCACATACTGATTACGTACACAGATTCACATACGCTACAGTACACAGGAGAGGTGTAAGTGAGACGACAGTGTACGCAGATAGTATATAATTGTACTAAACTATATTACATTTGCCTAGGCACCATTACAATATCACCAACACTGTACAACGGGTGGGGATGGTGGGGGAGATGGATGGGGGGTAGGGATGGGGGGAGAGATGGATAGGGTGTGGGGAGGATGTAACAGAAGGGGGTGGGATGGGGGGAGATAGGGTGTGGGGAGGATGTAACAGAAGGGGGTGGGATGGGGGGGCAGATAGATGGGGTGGTGTGGGAGGGGAGGTAACAGAAGGGGGTAGGGATGGGGGGGGGACTGACAGATGGAGAATGGGAGAGAGGAATGGGATATGGGATAGGGAATGGGGATGTAAAAGAGAAGTGGGATAAAGATGGGATGGGATAGGGAATGCAGTGGGGTAGGGATGGGATGGGGGAAGGAGAGGGAGAAGGGGTGTGGGATGGGGATGCAGAGGGGTGGAGGGTGAGGGAGGGGGAGTGGGGGGGGTGCAGTGGCGTAGAGAGAGGGGGAGAGGGAAGGGATGTTGGGGGACGCAAGGGAGGATAGGGGGGGTAGAGGAAGGGGGAGAAAGAGGGAGGGGGATGGAGAGAGGTAGAAGGAGGGGGAGAGGGAGAGGGGGGTAAAGAGGGAGAGGGTGGGGGAGGGCAGATGCAGAGGGGTAGAGGGAGGGGGGAGGGGGATTCTGGGGGGAGGGGGGCGTGGGGGGATGCAGGGGGGGGGCAGTTCCAGCCAGCCATGTACGTCCCCTACACCACACCCACACACAGACACGTATGTACACACTTTACACGCACATGGACCAAAAAACTTACACAAGACAGACTATGGGCCGGTACTGTAAATGGGTTGGAGGACCGCAGCACCTGTTCCATAGCGATTTATTCCGAAAATTTCTCGTCAATATTCTCTTGCATTTATACGGTATCATTTTTAAAATCATTACTGGTCTCAATCATTAACTTCGACGGTAATAAAGCCACAGAATAAATCACTTAGGAAAATTTGCTAAGAATCTATAAAAACACTCGTTAATTTCCCGAATGCACAGTCGGAGTCAAAAGTTCCCTGACTAATGAGGAGGACAGGGAAAAAAGGCAGGTAGGGAATTCTTGGCTAACTTTTGATACCTAACACCTGTCCGTGGGCGATTTATTTTGCGACTGGAATCAATAGAGAAATTACTGCACGAATTTTTGGGTAACTTTTGACACCCACTGTATTTTATTTACTTATATTGCAACTCTACCGTAACATCCGTCCCTCAGTGATTTATTTTGCAACTCTACCGTAACATCTGTCCCTTAGCGATTGATTCTGCAACTGGAACTATTAGAGAACTTTTGACACTAACGGTATATTTCTGAAAGACATATAGAGCCGTCTTTAAGGAGCATAATACCGCAACACGCGTATCTGAGCGATTTATTTTTGGAACAAATTGGAATTTTGCCTATTACAACTACCTAAATTTCTATGGTGGTACAGGATATATATAAATAACGTCATAACAAAATAAAATAAAACAAATCGCTATGGAAAAGGCGTTAAGGAGCCCCCCATACTACTTAATATACGGGCAATATAAACACAAAACCCCCTCAAATATTAAACATTCAAACATCAAAGATAAATATACAAAATAAATCGCTATGGAGAAGGCGTTACGGTTCTATATCCCTTAAAGACAAGGCCCATTATAAAGACAAAACTCTCTGAAACACTTAAACATTCAAAATATACAAAATAAATCGCTATGAAAAAGGCGTTAAGATACAAAACATTTAAACATTCAAACTTCAAAATTAAATGTACAAAATAAATCGCTATGAAAAAGGCGTTACGACACAAACATTTAAACATTCGAACTTCAAAATCAAATATACAAAATAAATCGCTAAGAAAAAGGCGTTAAGATACAAACATTTAAACATTCAAGCTTCAAAATTAAATATACAAAATAAATCGCTATGAAAAAGGCGATAAGATACAAACATTTAAACATTCAAACTTCAAATTCAAATATACAAAATAAACCGCTATGAAAAAGGCGTTAAGATACAATCATTTAAGCATTCAAACTTCAAATTTACATATACAAAATAAACCGCTATGAAAAAGGCGTTAAGATACAAACATTTAAGCATTCAAACTTCAAATTTACATATACAAAATAAATCGCTATGAAAAAGGCGTTAAGATACAAACATTTAAACATTCAAACTTCAAATTCAAATATACAAAATAAACCGCTACGAAAAAGGCGTTAAGATACAAACATTTAAGCATTCAAACTTCAAATTTACATATACAAAATAAATCGCTATGAAAAACGCGTTAAGGCCACTAAATATATAAAAATTCTAGTTTTTTTTTGGCTACATAAACACTGAAATATTATATACACCTATAAAAATAATTCTATATATTAACATCACTATCTTCTTATATATGTGTTTGGGAGAGAAAGGTGTGTGTGATCTTTATATACACAGGCTTCGTCGGTTAAGAAAGCTCCCTAACACCTCTTCCTATGCGATTTATCTTGCTTATGACACCCCCTTTTCCTAAGTGATTTGCTTTTGCTTATTATGCCTTGCTTTCCTCTTCCGTGTTACTAAAATCATTCAATTATCTCCATACTCTGCATAAATAACCTACAAAACGACATTACTGGGCTATATCCAAGAATAAATCAATAAGGATGAGGTGTTAGGGAGCTTCCTTGGCCGATGAGATGTATTCAAGCCTTCAGAGTTGCTAAGGGAGCGGTTTTTCGCTAAATGGTGATACGGAACAGCTCCCTAGTTAGCGTTTTTTCGCTAGATTGAGTCACTTTCATTTAGTCACTATTTTAACATTGGGTAACAAAAAAACGCTTAATTAGCTTTTTAATAACTTTCAACGACATTTTTGATAATTGAGCACTTTTTCGTTGCTAAGTTTTCATTTTTTTTTTTAGTAAAAGTTGGGCGAGAGATTTCATAGCACTTTCTTTTTTCTCTAACGTCAGGCAAATAATATATATAATAAAGTTCTGGTGAGTGTTTTTCTATTTTAAACTCTTTCTAGCAACTGCCTCTAATTTTTCATGATGCCACAGTCATTTTCGTGGATATTTAGCACTTCTCTAGCGGTAATGTCAGTGTTTTTAAAGTCTTGACGAGATTCCTGATATATTCTGCCCTCTTGTTGGTATTTTGTGTGTGTGTGTGTGTGTGTGTGTGTGTGTGTGTGTGTGTGTGTGTGTGTGTGTGTGTGTGTGTGTGTGTGTATCGATATCTGTGAGTTTGGGTTTGGCAACTCCATAATTCATACATCGACACACGTCAGTCAGGTTCTGTTGGGTGTGTACTGCAAGAGTGGCACCAAGTCCTGTATTTCGAGGGGCAGAGTGGGACCAGGCTCTGTACTTCAAAGTGCCAGGTTCTGTATTTCATGGAGTGTACTGTTAGAGTGGCACCGGGTCCTGTCGCTGAAGGTGTGTACTGTTAGAGTGGCACCAGGGCACTTGTTGGGGCGTGGGGAAGTCGACATCTTCTGTGGGCCAGAGGAGCCTTTCCCGAAAGAGTGGCAGTGAAGCAAGGAAGAAAAAGAAGGCTTTGATTGGTGCCAGTTGAGTACACGTGTGCCATTGCTGACAAATCTTCCCCTAGAATAAAAGCCGTAACCACTGCTGTTATTTTCAGGTCCCCGTTTGTGGTGCTGGGTGAACAGGGGCAAGCGGGTGATAAACTGTGTCCAAGAGGCAGTCCAAGAATCCACCTTGGGTTCTTCCATGTGCGAGGCTGAAGCAGGGGCAACAGAGGGCAAGAGAAGCGGTGGGAGGGCAGTGAAGCAGAGCGGTGAGCGTGTTAGTGAGCGGCGTCCCGGCTCAAAATGAGAGGAAGGCCCTCAGGAGGCGCAGCTTACCCCGCAGGAGGTGCGGTGTGCGGCTCCTCTCTCGCTTATCCCGGTGTTCCAGGCTGGTCTTGGAGCGGTAGTAGTCCTCCAAGCGAGTGCGCCGCCCCCCCTGGCCCCCATCGTGTTGCTCCTGCGGCATGTGGAGGGGTGGCTGGGTGTCGGGGTGGGCTGGGCAGGGGGTCTGTGGCCCCCAGGCATCCTCGTCCCCCTCGTGGCCATGATGAAGCTCAAAGTCCAGGTCCAGGTCACAGCTGCGGCGGTACCACCTCTTGCGGTCAAATTCCACCTTGTCGTCCCCCTGGTCAAAGTCATGGGTGGACAGCTCCACCTCAAAGTCGCAGCTGCGGCGGTTCCACTGGCTGCGGCTGAACTCACTCTCGTTGCTGATTTTCCTCAGGCGTCCATGCCCATCCTCGCTCTCCCACCGACTACGAAAATCACTCCGTTTGTGAAAACCAGCCTTCTCAAAGTCATCAAAGTCGTCCCTCCATGGCCTGGCGGGCTCGGTGAGATCCCAGGCACTCTTGGCCTTAATGGGACCACCCCGCTCCTCACCCCGGCTCCGCCCCACCTCACGTTCGGGGTTGCCTCGCTGGTACCGCCGCACTCGGTCTGTCCTGCGGCGGGTTTCAAAGTCACTGTCTTCATCGCTGGAGTCATCCTCCAGGTATCTACGGTCCAGACTCTTACTGCGGACATACTTCTTGCCGGAGCCACGGTCGCTTGAATTACTAGGAGTGCCCCTGGGGTCCGCAGCTGCCCACATGACCGGGTCCCTCTTGGCTTGTGCAGCAGCCTTGGCAGCCATGGCCAGGTTGCCGGTGCTGCGGGCCATACCACCACCCCCATTCTTTGTGAAGCGAGGCTCCCGAGGTGGGCCAGCTGCAACAGGAGCAGCAGGACGGATGGGTACATCATGGTTCAGGATGAAATTGTTCCAGTTGCTGGTGTAGCGGTTGACTTCTTGGTTGAGGCTGGTGCGGTAGTCAAAAGTGGAATTAAGGCGGGCACCATACCCCACTTTCATGTTACTCTTCAGTGGCTGGTCACCCCCAGCCCGGCCCACCTTGGTCCGCTCCTTTTTGTGGCCCTGGTCCGGCCGAGCACCAGAGCGGTCCCACCCTCCAAGTGGGTCGCGGTCTGTGGAGGTCTTCCTGGGGGTGAGATCTTCATTGGTGGCCAGACGGTCTGTGGATGGGTCATGTCTGTGTGGTAGTGGGGCGGGAGAGGTGGTGGTGGCACTGTGTAGACGTTCACCTGTCATGTCACACGCCACCACCTGCTTCACAAAGTCTTCCAGACTGTCTTCATGCCTCAGGTTTACACCACTGTCATAATCCTCCGAGGTGGCAACTTCCTTACCACCATGTACAAATTTGGCATCACCGGCGTAGGCATCAGGAGTCCTACGTACTGGCCCGGCCTCCCTGATGGCCTCCAGCCCCCGTACAGCACCAGCATCCCTGAAGGCATCGGCATCCACTCGAGACCGACGGCGCTTTTCCCCCTGCACGTTGCGGCAGTCCAGCGTGATGTTTGAGGCTGCGGGGTTTTTGCTCATCTGTTTGGATATCATCTTGTTGACATTGCCCAAACCATTGGTGACTTCTGGCCTGCGGGTCCTGGCAGCCTGGTGAGGGTCAGCAGCATGGCGACGGCCAGCACGGTCAGCACTGGCAGCCTTGGTGAAGCGGCCTGGGCCACGACGCAGGCCATGATCACTGGAGTCATCGTCCAGGCTGTTGTGGCTGGTGGCACCACTGCTGCCACGCACACCAGAGTCATCCGTCTCACTCTCCAGCCTGTCATCATAGCTGCGGCTGCGGCCCATACGACTCACGGCACCCTGGCCACGGACAGGCCGACGTGGGGCGGCATCCCCATGGTCACTAGAGTCGTCCGTGGATATGGCCCTGCACCGGTGCAGGGACAGGATGGCCTCACGCTGGGCCGGGGACAGGCACTCCCACCCACCCTCAGATGGCAGGGAGTCCATGAGTCTATCCTGCAGTGCTCGAATCCTGGGGGACACTTTATTGTGGGCTGCATCCCCAGGCCCAGGCCCCGCAACACACACGCCCCCAGCACGCAGCATCCTGTAGCCTCACCCTCCACACACTGCCATCATCATCAGCAGCAGCAGCAGCATCACTCACCCATCCTCCCTCATTCAATTTTGTTCCTCTACCTTACGATGATTTTCGATTTCCGTCTCTTTGCAGTTTATTTCCTGTACCTAATGACAAAATAAGGCTCTACATCCTTTCACAGCACTTATTCGTGATCAGCACTGTATTTTCGTGCTCATCTCCAGTCACAGTTCAGCATTAAGGATGGAGACGATAATTTTAGGCCAAGTTAGACAGAACAGAGTATTGAAAAAGAACCACACAGCATATAAGGAGACTTCAATGCATCAGTTGCCAATCCACATCCTTCACTAAAAATCTGTTTGTTATCTGACAGAACCGGGTCATGAATACTGGTTTGAAGTACAGTTGAATCTCCTTGGTTACTAGTCAAATCGCGCCTCTAATCTGACTTCACTTGGGATTAAAGGAAACTGAAAGGATGGATTTTCGTTAAGTCAGCATCTACTTGAACGGTTCGTCCAAGATTTTCGTCCTTTTGCAGCTTATTTCACGTAGCTCAGTGGCAGAAAAAGACAATACTATGGCTCTACATCTTTTCCACTGCACTTCTTCGTGATTACCACCAAAATTCAAGTGTTTATCTCTCCTCACAGCTCAGCATGTAAAGACGAGTGACGGTTTAAAGTCAAATTTGAAAGAATTTAAAAGCGACTGACGGTTTAAAGTCAAATTTGAAAAAATACAGACACGTGAGGCTCAGGAGGAAGGCAGATCGCGCGTCCGCCCTGCCTGCCAGCCCCGACAGCACTGAGGTAGGCAGGTGAGGCAGGAGGTGAGGTGAGGCAGGGGTGAGGCAGCAGGCGGGGAGAGGCCCAGCCCTACACCACTCAGCCGTGGAGGTCGCCCGCCCCAGGCCACCTCCGACAGCGAAAGTGGTTAACATTCCACCACCTCCACCACTACTACTACCTCCACCACCACCGCTACCTTCCACACCACCACCATCACCTCCACTACTGCTACCCCCTCCACTGCTATCCTCACCACCACCTCCATATACCACTACCTTCACCACCACCACCACCTCCACTACTGCTACCCCCACCACTGCTATCCTCACCACCACCTCCACCACTGCTACCATTCCCACCACCACCACCACAGCCTTCTCCATCACTACCATCTCCACCACCATCTACCCTACCACAACTACTACCACCACCTCCACCACTTGCCCCACCACTGCTACCTTCTCCACCACCACCACCATCACCTCTACTACCAGCTCCACCTTCACCCCCACAACTTTCTCCATCACTACCATCTCCACTACTTGCTCCACCACCACCTACTCTACCACAACTACCACCTCCACCACCACAATCTTCTCCATCACTACCACCACCACCACCACAATCTTCTCCATCACCACCACCACATCCTTCATCACTAACACCATCATTACAACTCTCTCACATCTCACTTCACCACCAAAATCACCATCACCACCACCACCACCACTACCACCACCACCATCTCCACTACCATCATTCCTACCATTCACCACCATCACCATCATTCCTACCACTATCTTCATCACTACTACCATCATCACTACCATAGGCTTATTTCTTCCTCTCTCTCACCACTGTCACCACCTCAATCTACTTGTCACCACCACCACTATCACCACCACCAACAACAACAACAACAACAACAACAACAACACTCAAAGATGAAAGAAAATAGTAACGCACACACACACACACACACACACACACACACACACACAGCGCGTACCCACATGACCGCAATACGAGAGAGAGAGAGAGACTGTGTGTGTGTGTGTGTGTGTGTGTGTGTGTGTGTGTGTGTGTGTGTGTGTGTGTGTGTGTAAAACAAACACAACAACTAATAACACACAACAATCATAAAAACACTTAAGTCTTTCTCCTCCTTGATTGACACTTACAATGAAGTTTGATTGATAAGTAACTGTGGATGGTGTAGGAGGGAGGAGGCGAGGAGAAGGAAGGAGGGAAGGAGGGCGTGGAGGGAAGGAAAGGGAGGTGGAGGGAGAGAAGGGAGAAGGAAGGAGGGAAGGAGGAAGTGGAGAAGAGGAAAGGAAGGAGGGATGGAGGAAGTGGAGGGAAGGAAAGGGAGGTGGAGGGAGAGAAGGGAGAAGGAGGAAGTGGAGAAGAGGAAAGGAAGGAGAGGCGAGGAGAAGGAAGGAGGGAAGGAGGAAGTGGAGGGAAGGAAAGAGTGGTGGAGGGAGAGAGAGAGAGAGAGAGAATGCAGGAAGTGGGAAGAGAGGAGGAAGTCTGGGAGGGACAGGAGAGGGGAGAGAGGAAAGAGGGAGGGAAAGAAAGACGGGAGGAAAGAGGAAAGAAAAGAGGGAGAGAGGAGAGAGAGGCGCGAGAGGGAGGAGAGAGAACAGGGAAGAGATAAGAGAAAGAGCAGGGTTGTTGATATTATTTTATTTTATGAATTAAAAAATAAAAATCAATTATTTTGTATTTATTCGATTTATCTTATTTGTTAGTTGTTTGATTTTGCTGATTATATGACCACAAAGAAAAATATTATCTATCTATCTATCTATCTATCTATCTATCTATTGCCTCAATCCCGTGCGGGGTGGCCACAAACAAATCGCCTCCACGTCGCCCTGTCCCCCGCCATTTCACGGCCCTGTTCCCAATTCACACACCCCTCTCTCATATACCTCTCCACTCCATCCCTCCATCTCATCCTTGGCCTCCCCCTCCCTCTCCATATCAAAATCAGTGTAGCGAATAGTGTACAGTTGTTGTGCTGTCTCTGCACTGATGGTTCACTGGCCACACTCCAGCTACACACCTGATCCAGTGCTGTCTGTACACTGCTGGTTGGGGCTGAGTTGCCACTGGTAATACACACAGCATATTGCTGATCCAGTGCTGTCTGTACACTGCTGGTTGGGGCTGAGTTGCCACTGGTAATACACACAGCATATTGCTGTTCCAGTGCTGTTTGTACACTGCTGGTTGGGGCTGAGTTGCCACTGGTAATACACACAGCATATTGCTGATCCAGTGCTGTCTGTACACTGCTGGTTGGGGCTGAGTTGCCACTGGTAATACACACAGCATATTGCTGATCCAGTGCTGTCTGTACACTGCTGGTTGGGGCTGAGTTGCCACTGGTAATACACACAGCATATTCCAAAGCTGATTATATTACCACACAGACAAATCTTATCTGATATTATTATGACATGACCTTAAGTGACCCAGCACAGCCTACCCAGTCTTATGGCTTGGCTTTGTGCCTTAAGTGACCCAGCACAGCCTACCTAGTCTTATGGCTGGCTTTGTGCCTTAAGTGACCCAGCACAGCCTACCCAGTCTTATGGCTGGCTTTGTGCCTTAAGTGACCCAGCACAGCCTACCCAGTCTTATGGCTTGGCTTTGTGCCTTAAGTGACCCAGCACAGCCTACCCAGTCTTATGGCTGGCTTTGTGCCTTAAGTGACCCAGCACAGCCTACCCAGTCTTATGGCTTGGCTTTGTGCCTTAAGTGACCCAGCACAGCCTACCCAGTCTTATGGCTTGGCTTTGTGCCTTAAGTGACCCAGCACAGCCTACCCAGTCTTATGGCTTGGCTTTGTGCCTTAAGTGACCCAGCACAACCTACCCAGTCTTATGGCTTGGCTTTGTGCCTTAAGTGACCCAGCACAACCTACCCAGTCTTATGGCTTGGCTTTGTGCCTTAACTCACCCAGCACTGCCTACCCAGTCTTATGGCTTGGCTTTGTGCCTTAAGTGACCCAGCACAACCTACCCAGTCTTATGGCTTGGCTTTGTGCCTTAACTCACCCAGCACAACCTACCCAGTCTTATGGCTTGGCTTTGTGCCTTAAGTGACCCAGCACTGCCTACCCAGTCTTATGGCTTGGCTTTGTGCCTTAAGTGACCCAGCACTGCCTACCCAGTCTTATGGCTTGGCTTTGTGTCTTAAGTGACCCAGCACTGCCTACCCAGTCTTATGGCTTGGCTTTGTGTCTTAACTCACCCAGCACTGCCTACCCAGTCTTATGGCTTGGCTTTGTGATGTATGGTTCAGTATTTCACAGGTACAAATCACTCCAATACTTAGTGTCACAAATGTACAAATATCTTTTCTGTCATACAATGTAGCAATGTCTAATGGCACCATTCTCCAAAACCTGCTGACTTAATACTTAAATATCTGAATAAATGAATGCCAATACAAAGTTATACACAGCTGTTATACACCTTCAGATTCTATTTTTGTAAACTTAAAAAAATATATATATATATTGATTTAATCACATTATTAAATCAATTTGCTTTAATCAATGCCAACCCTGAGAAAGAGAGACAGAAATGGGGAAAACAGGAGGAGAGAGAGAGAGAGAGAGAGAGAGAGAGAGAGAGAGAGAGAGAGAGAGAGAGAGAGAGGGATAGCTGTGGGGGGGTATTCAGGAAATTATTGATCAAATGTCTCTTCCTCCCTACCTTACCTCTCTCTCTCTCTCCTCCAGTATTTCGTCCCTTCCCTTCACCTCCCCTTCTATTCCCTCCACTCTTTCTCAAATTTCTCTCCACCTCCTCCTTCTCTCCATCATTCCTCTCTCCCATCCCTCCAATTCTCTCTACCTCTCTTCCTCTTTCCTCCATTTGTTCTCTTCCTCCCTCCATTCCTTCCCTCCTTCTCCTTCCTTTCCTTCCATCTTCCCTCCCTCTCCTCCCGTCCTTCCCTCATCCCTCCCTTCTCTCCCTCCTTCCTTCCATTTCTCTCCTTCCTTCCTTCTTTCCCTCATCCTTCCTTCCATCCTCTCTCCCTTCCTTCCCTCCATTACCCTCATCCTTTCTTCCCTCCTCCTTCCAGTTCCCTTCTTCTTCCCCCTTTCCTTCCTTCCTTCTCTCTCTCTCCTTCCTTTTCCTCCCCTTCTTTCCCCCCTTCCTCTCCTCTTTCCCTCCCTCCTCCCCTCTTTCCCTCCCTCCTCCCTCTTTCCCTCCTTCCTCCCCTCTTTCCCTCCCTCCTCCCCTCTTTCCCTCCCTCCTCCCTCTTTCCCTCCTTCCTCCCTCTTTCCCTCCTCCCTCCCCTCTTTCCCTCCCTCCTCCCCTCTTTCCCTCCCTCCTTCCCTCCTTCCTCCCCGCTTTCCCTTCATCTTCCTTCTCTCCCTCCCTCCTTCCTCCCATCTTTCCCGCCATTTTCCTCAACCTTTCTTCCCTTTCCCTCATCCTTCCTTCCTCCCTCCCTCCCTCTCTCCTTCCTCCCTTCTCTCCCTCCCTCCCTCCCTCCCTCTTTCCCTCCCCCTCCCTGGAAATCCCTCATGCCCGGAACTACCTGCTTACGTCATCAAAACAACAATGGCGGATACATCACTTCCGGTTCATACAAACGCCAGAAGGTGAGGCTGGAAGTGGGGGGTATTGTGGTGGGGGTGTGGTGAATTGTGGTAGGGGTGTGTGGTGGACTGTGGTGAAGCGTGAAGTGGGGGGTATTGTGGTGGGGGTGTAGTGGACTGTAGTAAATTGTACTGGATTGTGGTAGGAGTGTGGTGGGGGTGTGGTGGGGATGTGGTACTTCTGCAATTCACCATCCTACCTTCGGGGGATAGGGGGGGAGGTGAGGGACGTGTGTATACCCAGGGACACGTGTATACCCAGGCAGTAGACCCGCTCCGTTATATCAGTTCCACCACGTGAAGGCGTTCCCCTCCATGTTCATGAGGAAACAGGAACTATTGATGACTGAAGAAATGTGTGTGTGTGTGTGTGTGTGTGTGTGTGTGTGTGTGTGTGTGTGTGTGTGTGTGTGTGTGTGTGTGTGTGTGTGTGTGCAACTTAATTTCTTTGCAACCACTGTGTTAACCATCATTGCTAGGTCACACACACACACACACACACACACACACACACACACACACACACACACACACACACACACACACACACACACACACACACACAAATTCTACATCCACCACATTAACCACACCAAACACCCACTCCACATCACAACCACTACAATACCTACTTCACAACCATCACTTTAACAACCACACTACCACAAGCACCACATCTGGCGGTGGTATTATTGTGGTGGTGTGGTGGGGGTGTGGTTGTGGTGAGGGTAGTATTGGTGTGGTGAAGTTGTGGTTGTGGTGGCAGTGTGGTGGTGGAGGTGGTAATAAGGTGGAATTTGTGTGGTAGTGTGGTGTGTGGTGGAGGCAGGTGTGGTACAGTGCAAGCGGTGGTGGTGGTGTGAAGGATGTGGCGTTGTGGTAGCGGAGGTGTGGTGGTAATGTGGTAGAGAAAATTGTGGTATGAAGGCAGTGGTGGTGGTGTGTGTGTGTGTGTGTGTGTGTGTGTGTGTGTGTGTGTGTGTGTGTGTGTGTGTGTGTGTGTGTGTGTGTGTGTGTGTAATGCGTCAGTAAGGTGGTTGTGGTGGTGGTGGTGGAGTATGGAATGTGGTGGTAGAGTGTGTGTGTATGCAGTGTGGTGGTGTGGTGGTGGTGGTGGATGTGGTGTAGCATCATTATAGGCAACGGTATCGCAGCCTGCCCCACTCCGCACGACCACGTCAAGGATAGCCAGATTCCACCCCATACCCCCTCCTTCTCCCCCTCCTCTCCCCCCTCCCCCTCCTTCCTATGCCTCACTCCTCCCCCCTCTCTCCTGTACCCCACTGCACCTGCTATTCGTGTACCGTAATTCCAAGATGTACCATACCTCCATCTTTTTCTCAACACACATACATACATTCTCTTTTCTTCTCATCTTCCATCCTTCCTTCCCCCTAACTACCTTCCCTTCCCCGTTTCCCTGTACCATATGCACCTGATCTTGTACCGTCACTGCACCACGTACCATAATAAGGGTACTTTATTTTCCACAAACACATTTCTCTCCCCCTACCCTTCCCTTCTTACATCCCTCTTTCCTCCCTTCTCTCCCCTTCCCCCCCTACTGTACCGCACTGCACCTGGACTGGCTTGTACCATCACTGCACCACGTACCATCCCCCACACTAACATCTTCACTTATTCTTGCTATTTTTAAACGATTTTATTCAGAGTATGAGAGGTTTATAGAACTGGTGGGGTGAGATAATGAGGTGGGGAGGAAAGGGAGAGGAGGAAGAAGAGGGAGGGGAGAGGAGGAAGAAGAGAGAGGAAGAGGAGAGGAGGAAGAAGAGAGAGGAAGAGGAGAGGAGGAAGAAGAGAGGGGAGAGGGAGGAGGGGAGGAAGAAGTGAGAAGGAGAGAGAAAGAAGAGCGAGGAAGAGGAGAGGAGGAAGAAGAGAGGGGACAGGAGGAAAGGAGGAAGAAGAGAGAGAGAGGGAGGAGAGGAGAGGAGGAAGTGGAGAGAGGGAAGAAGGAGGGGAGAGGAGGAAGTGAGGAGAGGGAGATGTGGTATGGAAGACAAAGAGAAATTCATCATCATCATCATCATCATCATCACCATCACCATCATCATCACCATCATCATCACTGTAAATGCTCCTGATAAATATAAACTGATGGACAGATAGATAGATAGACAGATAGATAGATAGACAGATAGATAGGTGGATGGATGCAGTAGATATAAGTAGATAGAAAGATAGATAGACAGATGGATGGATGTGGCAGAAAGACATATAGACAGACAAAGAAAGATTAGTACTTAGGTAGGCAGATAGACAGAAAGGGAAATAGATAGACAGATAGATAAATAGATAGATAATTGGATAGACAGAGCCGACAGCAGTGAAGGGCATTAGATAGCAACCCTCCAAGCTATCGTTCTGACAGCCACTGCACGCACACACTCAAAAAGGAATTAGGTCACTCTTAAAAATAGCGTGTGTGTGTGTGTGTGTGTGTGTGTGTGTGTGTGTGTGTGTGTGTATTAGATTGCGTAGTCATGAAGTGTTCGTTACTCTTTTATCATTATTATTATTATTATTATTATTATTATTATTATCATCATCATCATCTTCTTCCTCCTCCTCCTCATCATCATCATCATCATCCCACCTACATAAAACACAAAATAATAATAATAATAATAATAATAATAATAATAATAATAATGATGCCAATGTTACTGTATAAGGCACAAGCTTTCTCTCTCTCTCTCTCTCTCTCTCTCTCATCACAGCAATACCTTCCTCCGTCCCTAACCCTCTCACCCCTCTCCTCTCGCATCTCCCTTCTCTCCCCCCTCCCCCACCCCAGCACCTCGTCCTCCCTCTCCATCCCCCCACCTTCCCTCCTCATCTCCCCTTCACCTCCCCAGCCTCCCCTTTCGTCTCCTCCCTGCCCCTCCCTCTCTCCCCTACCACGACAGCTCATCCTCCCTCACATTCACCCAACCCTCTCCTTTCTCCCTGCCTGTCTTTCTCCCTTCCTACTCCTTCCTGTCTTCCTCCCTTCCTTCTTCTCCCTGCCTGTCTTCCTTCCTCCCTGCTCCTTCCTGTCTTCCTCCCTTCCTACTTCTCCCTGCCTGTCTTTCTCCCTTCCTACTTCTCCCTGCCTGTCTTCCTCCCTTCCTATTTCTCCCTGCCTGTCTTCCTCCCTTCCTACTTCTCCCTGCCTGTCTTCCTCCCTTCCTACTTCTCCCTGCCTGTCTTCCTCCCTTCCTACTTCTCCCTGTCTTCCTCCCTTTCTAATCCTCCCTTTCCTTCCTGTCCCTTTTTATTACACTGTCTCCTTCAACCACCAAGACAAAGAAGTAAAGATATAAAACAGTACAGTAACAGGGGGAGTATACCCTGTGAAATAAAGCCGATAAAGGCAGACGTTTGTATGTCGAGGGGTGTGGGCGTGGTGAGGGTTAAATAGTAAGATTTTCTCCTCAGAATAATAGCAACAACAACAACAACAACAATAATAATAATAATAATAATAATAATAATAATAATAAATAATAATAATAATAACAATAACAACAGTACTACTACTACTAAAACTACTACTACTAAAACTACTACTACTACTATTACTGCCACTATTACTACTACTACTACTACCACCATTACTACTACTACTACTACTACTACTATAACGAGGAGAAGAAGAAGAAGAAGAAGAAGAGGAAGAGGAAGAGGCGAAGGAGGAGAAGAGGAAGAAGAGGAAAAAGGTGAAAGAGAAGGAGAAGAAATAGAGGAGGAGGAGGAGGAGGAGGAGGAGGATAGTAATAATAATAATAATAATAATAATAATAATAATAATAATAATATGAAGAAGAAGAAGAAGAGGGAGGAGGAGGAGGAGGAGGAGGAGGAGGAGGAGAGAACCACACCACCACCACCATCACCACCACCACCACACTAAGCACGCGACACTCTCATGTACCTTGCGTCTTTAGAATGAGCTAGAAATGTACAAGGTTAGAGAGAGAGAGAGAGAGAGAGAGAGAGAGAGAGAGAGAGAGAGAGAGAGAGAGAGAGAGAAGAGGGGAGAGAAAATTAAAAAGAGAGAGAGCAAACAGGGGTGAGAGGGGAGAGAAAAGGAGAGAGTGAGAGAGAGGGAGGGATGGAGAGAGAGGAGAGAAAAGAGGAAGTGAGATAGACTGGAAGGAAATCTGATATGCGGGATGAGAGAGAGAGAGAGAGAGAGAGAGAGAGAGAGAGAGAGAGAGAGAGGCATCAACATTATGTAAATCTGCCGTTACCAGGTTCAGGATAGGCAGGCAGGGGTGAGGCAGGGGTTAAGCAGGAATTTGTGAGACAGGGGTGAGGCAGGGAAAGGCAGGGGTTAGGCAGGACTCTGGGAGGCAGGGGTTAGGCAGGAATTTGGAAGGCAGGGGTTAGGCAGGAATCTGGTAGGCAGGGGTTAGGCAGGAATTTGGGAGGCAGGGGTTAGGCAGGAATCTGGTAGGCAGGGGTTAGGCAGGAATTTGGGAGGCAGGGGTTAGGCAGGAATTTGGGAGGCAGGGGTTAGGCAGGAATCTGGGAGGCAGGGGTTAGGCAGGGGTTAGGCAGGAATTAGAGAGGCAGAACGGAAGAGAACAGAGAAGGCAGAAAACCAACAACGACAGTGTAGATTAACAAGCAACTAGGTAGGTAGGTAGGTAGGTAGGTAGGTTGGTTGGTAGGTAGGTAGGTAGTAGGTGGGTAGGTAAGTGGGTAGGTGGGTAGGTAGGTAGGTAGGTAGGTTGTTTGGTTGGTAAGTGGATAGGTAGGTAAGGAGGGTGGGTATGTAGCAGGTAGGTACTTGGGTAGGTAGGTAGGTAAGTAGGAGACGAAGGAATGGGGATAAGGAGACAGAGAGAGAGAGAGAGAGAGAGAGAGAGAGAGAGAGAGATACACCACATAACTCCCCCAAAAGCCAAACTCAGTACCAAACAAGAGAATACGGATGTGTCACGTAGAATAAATCGCCACGGAAATGGCATTAAGGAGACACCACCAAGAATTACACATCATCTTCAAGAAAATATATGCATCTTGAAGGAGGTCAGTGGGGCGGCTTTGCGGTAGGGGTCCCGTTCAGAGGAAATAATGAATGCTATTGTTAAGATACATAGCGTTTTAACATGCAATTATCTGGGTTGGGTTGGGTTGGGATGGGTTGGGATGGGATGGGATGGGTTGGGATGGGATGGGATGGGTTGGGTTGGGTTGGGATGGGTTGGGTTGGGTTGGGATGGGTTGGGTTGGGATGGGATGGGATGGGTTGGGATGGGTTGGGATGGGATGGGATGGGATGGGTTGGGTTGGGATGGGTTGGGTTGGGTTGGGATGGGTTGGGATGGGTTGGGATGGGATGGGATGGGTTGGGTTGGGTTGGGTTGGGATGGGATGGGATGGGTTGGGTTGGGTTGGGATGGGATGGGTTGGGTTGGGTTGGGTTGGGTTGGGATGGGTTGGGATGGGATGGGATGGGATGGGATGGGTTGGGATGGGATGGGTTGGGTTGGGTTGGGTTGGGATGGGATGGGTTGGGTTGGGATGGGTTGGGTTGGGTTGGGTAGGGTAGGGTAGGGTAGGGTAGGTTAGAGTCGGGTCGGGTCGGGTCGGGTTGGGTTAGGTCAGCTTAGGTCAGGTCAGGGAAGGAGGTCAGGGAGAATATTATAGGTGATGATAGATCCGTGCAAGAAAATTAACGCGGCCATTGAATACACTCCGTTTGTTTACGCCCGTTGCCATGGTGACGCGTGGGGCTGGGGTTTAGGGGGTTTGGGGGTACTGGAGGAGGGGTTGGGGGTTGATAGAGGGGTGAAGGGGCAACGGGAAGGGGTTGAGGGTGAAGGGAGAGACGGTGGGGTTAGGGGAGAGAATTTAAGAAGGTTAGAAATAGGGGTTAGAAGTGAGGTTTGTTAGGTACTGAAGTGGGGTTTGGGTTCCGATGGAGGGGGAGAGGGGGAGGGGATGGTGTGGGGAGGGGGAGGGGAGAGAGAGAAGGGGACGTGAGAGAGAGGGGAAGGGGTGGGGAAGGGGAGGTGAGGGGAAGGGAACGTGAGAGGGGGAGGGGATGGGTAAGGGGGTATCAGGAGGGGGAAGGGAGTGAGGGGGGCATCAGGAGGGGTCAGAGGGGGTGAGGGGGGGGTCCATCTGATCAACAAGGGCCAACGATGCAGCAATAACACTGAGAGAAACGACCTTCATGACGAGAAAGTGTATCACCTTAGGCAGGGACTAGGTAGGCACGTGAGGCAGCGAACGGCAGGCAATTAGGCAGGCAGGCGGGCAGGTAGGCAGGCAGGTAAGCTGACAGGTAGGTAGGTAGGTAGGCAGATAGGTAGGTAGGTAGGTAGGTAGGTAGATACATATCAATAGTGGTAGATTTGCAATGTTTGGGTGCAGGACTGGTAGGTGTGTGTGTGTGTGTGTGTGTGTGTGTGTGTGTGTGTGTGTGTGTGTGTGTGTGTGTGTGTGTGTGTGTGTGTGTGTGTGTGTGTGTGTGTGTGTTTGTGTGTGTGTGTGTGAGAGAGAGAGAGAGAGAGAGAGAGAGAGAGAGATTTAACAGATAGGGAATGAATGAATGGAGATGGGGTGGTGGGCAAGAGGGGAGGGGAGGGGAGGGGAGGGAGGAGGGGGAGGAATTTAAAGGGAATATGGTGAATTAATAGAGGGAGGGAGGGAGGAGGGAGGGAGGGAAGGAGGGAGGGAGGGAGTGAGGTAATGAATGAATGAGGAGCTGAGAGAGAGAGAGAGAGAGAGAGAGAGAGAGACCTTTCATTTACCTTACGCTCCTTCCTCAGTCTCTTTAACACTTACCTGCAAAGAGAAAGAAACAGGTAAATGAGAAAGACAAAGGTGATTTAATTAGGATATACCTGAGTACAAAACAATCTATCTATCACATCTATCGCCCTGCGTATACGTGAATCGGTATATCTATCAGTACATTTATCTATCTATTTCCTCATCCCTCTCTCTCTCTACCTACCTAGCCAATCTGCCTAACCTCTCTCCCTACCTCACCCCTGCCTAACCTAACTCCCTGCCTTACCTGGCTACCTCACCTGTGTTTCTGTTTACAGGTGGGTTAATTAGAGAGACTACTTTCACTGTCTCTCTCTCTCTCTCTCTCTCTCTCTCTCTCTCACACACACACACACACACACACACACACACACACACACACAGATATACAGAGAGAGAGAGAGAGAGAGAGAGAGAGAGAGTCCACTACTGTCTGGGTTAATGAAGACACTATAGTACTCTAACCTTGTACCCCCCCCTCTCTCTCTCTCTCTCTCTCACACACACACACACACACACACACACACACACACACACACACACACACACACACACGTCAAATTTCAATGCAAGAAAGGCATATGAGTGAGGCACATGAAAAAATGGAGGTACTTCTCTCTCTCAAATCCAACTACAACCTTCCACACTCTCCTTTTCATTCTCTCACCTGTCAATCAACTCTCCTTTCCAACCTACCTATCAGTTTATCTACCTATCTATCTATCTATCTATTCCACACTTTCCTTTCATAATCCTGTTGACACGAATTGCTATCCATCATTCTTCACACACACACACACACACACACACACACACACACACACGCACATTCAAACTCTCTCTCTCCCTCCTTCCCTCTCTCTCTCTCTCTCTCTCTCTCTCTCCCTCCTTCCCCCCCTCTCTCTCTCTCTCCATCATCAAAGCCTCCCCCCCCTCTCTCCCCCTCCACACCATTTTCTCTTCCCTCCCCTCTCCATCCCTCCCTCCATCATGCAAATTCTCCCCCACCCCCCCTCTCTCTCTCCATTATGCAAATTCCCTCTCCCCTCCCCTTCTCCCTCCCCCTTCAGAGTAATCTACGGGGGAGGGGGAGGGAGGGAGGAAGGGAGGGGAGGTGAGGGGAGGGGAGGGGAGGGGGAGGTAAGGTAAAGTAGGGTACGGGTGGGAGTAGGAATGAGAGAGGGGAGGGGAGGGGAGGGGAGGGGACGGGAGGGGAGGGGAGGTTAGAGCCTTAGTGGTCAATGTGGAGGAGTTGTGGTGGTATTCTCCCCAACCTGCCTCCACACACACACACACACACACACACACACACACACACACACATCATCATCATCATCAACATACTCTACCCCATAACACCCTCGAAAGGACCTCTCTCTCTCTCTCTCTCTCTATTTCAGTCTATTTTTCCACTTATCTATCTATGTCTATCTATCTATATCCCTGTCTCTCTTATCTATCTATCTACCTATCTATCTATCGTGACTGACACCTTACCCACCAGGTGTGTTAATCAATCAACAGGTAGCCTATTTCTCATACCACGCTGACAGCCACTCATCTCTCTCTCTCTCTCTCCACACATATTCACCTTTCCTCTCACATACATTTAACCCCCTTCTCTCTCTCTCTCTCTCTCTCTCTCTCTCCCTCAGCACCACTCAGCCGTAAATACACACAGTCATGCACTCAATCACCCACTGTATACACACACAACACTCAAGATAGATAGACAGATAGATAGATAGACAGATAGATGGATAGACAGATAGACAGATAGACAGATAGATGGATAGACAGATAGATGGATAGACAGATAGACAGACAGATAGATAGACTGACAGATAGATGGATAGAAAGATTGTCTCTCTCTACCTACCTACCTACCTACGTGATCACTTAATTAAACTCAGATAGATATAGATAGATAGATGGGTGGACATTCTCTCTCTCTCCCTCTCTCTCTCTCTCTATGTACTGAAGGACTTATATTTACTGTCACTTTCTTCCCTCTACTTACATTCACTTTCTCTTACTTGCATACCCACTTTACACATACACTTACACACACACACACACACACACACTTGGCAAACACACTTACACACACACTCAAGCTCCCTACACTTACTTACACACACACACACACACACTTAAAAATCACTTAAATCTCTTCTTACACCCTCTCACTCACTCACTCGCGCACTTACTCTCATCTCTTCACTCTCTCCCTATCAATCTCTCATTCATTCACTCTCTCACTTTCATTCATTCATTCACTATCTCTCTCTCTCTCTCTCTCTCTCTCTCACACACACACACACACACACACACACACACACACACACACTCATTCTGTTGCTCACTTGCCCTAAAATTCTTCACATATACAGTGACCTTCCTACTGCCCTACTATTCTCTCTCTCTCTCTCTCACACACACACACAGCTGTACTTAGTGTGTGTGTGTGTGTGTGTGTGTGTGTGTGAAAGAGAGAGAGTAAATCAACCCGGAAGAGAGACAGAATGAAAGCCAACAGCGGAAACAAAAGCTGTAATGAAAGGCAGCAGGAGAGAGCTGTCTAAAAGGGATTCCTGTAACACCATCCTAACCCCATCCTTCCTAACATCTTCAATCCTCCATCGCGCCTCTTGTAAATCCAGCGTAAATCTCTCTCTCTACGACTGACAGCTTAGGAGAGGATTTACGGACCTGGGGGGGGGAGGAGGGGGATTAGAAATAGCTTACTCTACCCCCCCTTCGGCTCTATGGGGAATTAGAGACAGGTTTAATCACCTGCCTTCTCTCTCTCTTCCATGTGGTTGTAAGGATGAGGAGAGGTGAGATTTGGGAGATGGTAAATGGAGGGGCTCTCTCTCTCTCTCTCTCTCTCTCTTCTTTCTTATTTCCTCCTCTTCTCTCTTCCATTCCTCCCTCTCCACCAACATCACCACTGCAATCATCATCATCATCATCATCATCACCTCTACACGTCATTATCACTCATCACCATCACCACTACAACCACCATCATCACCATCATCACTGCAATCATCATCATCATTCCCCCTACCGTCATCATCACTATCATCATCATCATCACTGCAATCATCATCATCATCATCACCATCATCACTGCAATCATCATGACTATCATCAACATCATCACTGCAATCATCATCATCATCATCATCATTCCCCCTACCGTCATCATCACTATCATCATCACCATCACCACTGCTATCATCATCATCATCATCATCACTACTGTCTTTCTCGTTACCATCATCATCATCATCATCATCATCATCATTTTCACTGTAGCAATCATCACACTATCCTCACCACTACCACCACCACCACCACAACCACACACCACCACCACAACCACCATCGCCTCTACTACTACCACTACAACTACCACAGTGAAGGGGGTGGTAGTGATGGTAGTGGCAGTGACGTAATAGGCAACATTGCAACTGCTCTAGCGTAATATTTGCAACCGACCTCCACTACCACTACTACCACAACTACTACCACAACTACTACTACCACAATCACCACATCCATCACAACCACCACCTACCACAACCAATTACATAACCCCCACCACCACCACTACCACAATCACCACCACCACCACCACCACCATCACTCCTACCACCGTACCACAACTACCACACCACAAACCACCACCACAACCATTACCCCTACCACACCGCCCTACAATTACCATAAAAGCCTCATTCTTCTGTGACAAATATAATTATGTTTATATTATTACCGCAATCAGTGGTAATGGGACGGGCGGGGATATGACAGAGAGAGAGAGAGAGAGAGAGAGAGAGAGAGAGAGAGAGAGAAATGCACAGACAGAAATAGAAAGAGAGACAGACTTTCTTCGTGTGTGTGTGTGTGTGTGTGTGTGTGTGTGTGTGTGTGGATGGGTGACTCTTCTACAAACAGACAGACGGACAGACAGACAGATAGATAGATAGATAGACAGTCCCTTCCTTTGCTCTCTCACTCTCTCTCCATACATCTCCAGCATGAGGGCAAACATTTTATTTCAAGTACCAGGTAACTCTTCCATTAAGATCAATGTCACCTGTAATTAACTCCCTCACACCTGTATATAGTTACCTGGTGCTCTTTCACGACTCAAGGACGCTACGACTCTCTCTCTCTCTCTTTCTCTCTCTCTCTCTCTCTCTCTCTAA
>NC_137001.1:23817374-23832374 GCF_032717465.1 Coenobita brevimanus | reverse complement strand
CACACACACATACAAACACACATACGAGGATGCTCACGCGTAGTTGACGTGTGTGTGTGTGTGTGTGTGTGTGTGTGTGTGTGTGTGTGTGTGTGTGTGTGTGTGTGTGTGTGTGTGTGTGTGTGTGTGTGGATCAATAAGCAGTCTGGAAGTGACATTCTCCTGGCGCCTCCCAAAAATACCACCACCACACCAGCACCACAACACCACTGCCACACCACCATCACAACACCACCACAGTATAGCACTACATTTTACCACAGGCACCAATACCATCACCACACCACACCATACCATCACACCACAATACCAGCACCAACCACCATCATCATCACCATATCACCACACCACCACACACACCACACTCGCTTGATGTAGTGCTGCTCTCAGGTGTCTGCCCTTTCCTCTCTTCCATCCTTCCTTCCTTCCATCCTCTTCTGTCTTTCTTTCCTTCATTCTTTCCTCTTCCTTCTGCCTGTGGGTGACTTTACACTCCCTCTTCTGTCTTTCTTTCCTTCATTCTTTCCTCTTCCTTCTGCCTGTGGGTGACTTTACACTCCCTCTTCTGTCTTTCTTTCCTTCATTCTTTCCTCTTCCTTCTGCCTACGGGTGACTTTACACTCCCTCTTTCGTCTTTCTTTCCTTCATTCTTTCCTCTTCCTTCTGCCTGTGGGTGACTTTACACTCCCTCTTCTCTTTCTTTCCTTCATTCTTTCCTCTTCCTTCTGCCTACAGGTGACTTTACACTCCTTCTTCTGTCATTCTTTCCTTCCTTCTTTCCTCTTCCTTCTGCCTACGGGTGACTTTACACTCCCTCTTCTGTCTTTCTTTCCTTCATTCTTTCCTCTTCCTTCTGCCTACGGGTGACTTTACACTCCCTCTTCTGTCTTTCTTTCCTTCATTCTTTCCTCTTCCTTCTGCCTGTGGGTGACTTTACACTCCCTCTTCTGTCTTTCTTTCCTTCATTCTTTCCTCTTCCTTCTGCCTGTGGCTGACTCTACACTGAGTGACACGACAAATGGTTTCCTGTACACCAGGAAACCATTTACTACGCTGGGTGGTAACCATATAACCAAATTATGGCGCCTTGTGGTTTAGTGAGTAATTAAGGTGCTCCAATCGGATTGAGCCGGTGAAGGTTTATATCCAAGGGATGGTTGGGGTTTATTGCTCACGTAATGCCACTCAGGGATGAGTGAGGCTGGTCACTCTCATCTTAAATGTCAGCGCCAACTTGCCTGGCCCCGGGCTCCTACGCTCATGGGGAAACTTAGGATTGAATGATGGATGGATGGACTAACACCACGACTATCACACCACAATACCACCTCACTACAGCACATCATATTCATCATACCATCACCACCAATCACCATTCCACCACACCACACCACCATACCACTATTAAAACACAATCTCCACCTACCACCACCATACCACACCACACCACACCACCATACCACACCATTAACACACCATCTCCACCTACCACCACCATACCACACCACACCACACCAGATTATCACATTAACACCACATATCACCACCCCCACCACACCTTAACACCACACCACACCACACCATCACCACTACACACCACACCACATCATTATTAATACCATCAGTAGGAATACCACATCATACCAAATCCACCACACCATACCACACCACAATCATGTCACCATCACCACAAACACACACACACACACACACACACACACACACACACACACACACACACACACACGTTACGGGCACAAGGGCAGGTCAGTGTGTGTGTGTGTGTGTGTGTGTGTGTGTGTGTGTGTGTGTGTGTGTGTGTGTGTGTGTGTGTGTGTGTGTGTGTGTGTACTCTGGATCAGACAGGTGCCGGGAAGAAATGGATTGAGAGAGAGAGAGAGAGAGAGAGAGAGTTGTGGTAGGTGTGTGGTAGTGTTAGTAGTTGTGGTGGCAGAAGTGGTAGTTGTAGATGTGATGGTAATAGTGGTAGTTGTGGTGGTGGTAGGAATGGTGGTTGTTATGGCAGAGGTGATGGTAGTTGTGGTGAAGGTGGTGGTAGTGGTGATGACTACTGTGGTAAATGTGGTAGGAATAAAGGTAGTTGTGGTAGCTTAAATGAGCCAGCAATTTTGGTAGAGATGATTGTGGTGGTTGTGGTAGCAGATGTCTGAGTGGTGCTGGTAGTTGTGGTAATAATTGTGGTAGTTGTGGTGGCGATTGTGGTTGGCGTAGTAATGAGAGAGAGAGAGAGAGAGAGAGAGAGAGAGAGAGAGAGAGAGAGAGAGAGAGGTCATTTCATACGCCTATCTCTCATGTCAGTTGCAGCTCTCTCTCTCTCTCTCTCTCTCTCTCTCTCTCACACACACACACACACACACACACACACACACACACACACACATCTACATCAGTCACGCACTCAATCACTCGGCAAATAACACTCCCTTTCCTAACTCGCTCTCCCGTTCGCCCACCCCCCTCCACCACCTCCTTACCACACCAGAATAACAAGAACAGAACAGCAAAAACAAATACAAGGAAGAACAGAGAAGAACAGGGAAGAACAGAGAAGAACAAGGAAGAACAGAGAAGCACAGGGAAGAACAGAGAAGAACAAGGAAGAACAGAGAAGCACAGGGAAGAACAGAGAAGAACAAGGAAGAACAGAGAAGCACAGGGAAGAACAGAGAACAACAATGAAGAACAGAGAGGAATGAGAATAACATGAATGAGTTAAATGATAGACGAAGAAATACACGAAGAGGATATGTGTGTGGAAAAAACAGCACACACACACACACACACACACACACACACACACACACACACACACACACACACCTAGAGAGAGATGTGGAGCGACAAGGTGAAGTGATGTGGAAGGTTCCTTGATATGTTGATGGAGAAATGTTCCAAGGGTGTGGCCATGTGTGTGTGTGTGTGTGTGTGTGTGTGTGTGTGTGTGTGTGTGTGTGTGTGTGTGTGTGTGTGTGTGTGTGTGTGTGTGTGTGTGTGTGTGTGTGTGTGTGTGTGTGTGTGAAAAGTGAGGTGGAGAGAACTATTAAGTAGAAAGATGGAAGGGTGTTAAGGGAGGGAGAGAGGAAGGCTATGCATGTGGAGAGATGAATGTGGAAGACGATGTGGAGTGGCATGCGAATTGGGGAGTATGTGCAAAAAGGGGCATTTGTGAGTGGTACGGGGGGACAGGCCTTGACTTTGCTATCCTTGTCACATTCTCTACCCTATCCCTTAACACGAACTGCCTGATTTCAAGCGATTTATTCTAACTGCTCCCTTCTCTTCCCTTCCTGTGGCGAAATCTGTTTATGTGGACATGGTGAGGGGGAGGGGGAGGGGAAGGGGGAGGAGGAGGAGGGAGGGGGAGGGAGGGGGAGGAAGGTGAGGGAGGGGGAGAGTGAGGGGGAGGGAGGGTCGTGAGGTGAGGGAGGGCGTGGTGAGGTTAGATAGTAAAGTATGGATGGTAGTAGTAGTAGTAGTAGTAGTAGTAGCAGCAGCAACCCTAGGCTAAGTTGAAAGTGAACTCGATGGACCTCTCTCTCTCTCTCTCTCTCAGGTGGGTGTGGTGAGGTCAGACGGACATTTTGGTCAGGGTCAAATCGGGTTGAATCAGGTCATCCAAATTACCCACTACTCCCCCCCAATTAACGAGGCAATTAAATCACTCCCCTAGCCCAATTAACCATACACTAAGGCTCGTCGTAATGCCTTTTCCTTAGCGATTTATTCTTGGGTATGGCTGGTTAATATCCTTTTGTATGTGTATGCTGTGTATGGTGATGTTGGAGGGATTTTGATAACACTCTCGCTCACATACCTGCCTCACCTACACACACCTGCCTCACCCACATACCTGCCTCACCCCACACACCTGCCTCACCCCACACCTGCTCACCCACATACCTGCCTCACCCACACACACCTGACTCACCCCACACACAACTGCCTCACCCACACACGCCTACCTCACCCACACACACTTGCCTCACCCACACACCTGCCTCACCCACACACCTACCTCACCCACACACACCTACCTTACCCACACACCTACCTCACCCACACACCTGCCTCACCCACACACCTACCTCACCCACACACACCTGCCTCACCCACACACCTACCTCACACACAAACCTTCCTCACCCACACACCTACCTCAACCCACACACACCAACCTCACCCCTACACACCTACCTCACCCCTACACCTACCTCACCCACACACCTACCTCACCCACAAACCTACCTCACCCACAAACCTACCTCACCCACACACACATGCCTCACTCACACACCTACCTCACCCCACACACCTACCTCACCCACACACACCTACCTCACCCACACACAACTGCCTCACCCACACACAACTGCCTCACCCACACACCTACCTCACCCACACACCTACCTCACCCCACACACCTACCTCACCCCACACACCTACCTCACCCACACACACCTACCTCACCCACACACCTACCTCACCCCACACACCACTCACACACAAACCTTCCTCACCCATACACCTACCTCAACCCACACACACCAACCTCACCCCTACACACCTGGCACTTACCTCTGCTTAACACACCTGCCCCCACACACCTGACTTCAGATTAATTAGCAGATACTCACCTGTAGAGAGAGAAGAGAGAGAGAAATATAAAAATCTGAATTAAACTACGAGAATCAATTATGTATAAAAAAGGTGAATGGAAACAATGAGGAAAGTGTAATATAGGTGAAGTGTGTGTGTGTGTGTGTGTGTGTGTGTGTGTGTGTGTGTGTGTGTGTGTGTGTGTGTGTGTGTGTGTGTGTGTGTGTGTGTGTGTGTGTGTGTGTGTGTGTGTGACTGAGAGAGAGAGAGAGAGAGAGAGAGAGAGGAGGAAGGAGGTTAAAGCAGGGTGGGGGAGGGGGAGGATAGGGGAGGGGTAAAGGTAGGGAGGGGGGAGGCACCAAATCACTGACCAAGCACTCTCTCTCTCTCTCTCTTCTCTCTCTCTCTTTCTCTCAGTTCCCTGTTATGTTTCCTTATTTACGGGTCACGGTCAGAAGAATATACGGGTGGAGTTATGGAGGTGGAGGGAGGGTGGAGGGAGAGGTGGTGGGGGTGGAGATGGACGAAGAGGGAGGGATGGAGGATTGGGTGGATGGAATGTTGGGGGAGAGAGAGAGAGATGGAGGGAGGGTGGATGGAGAGGTGGTGGGAGTGGAGAGGGAAGAGGGAGGGGTGGTGGGTTGGGTGGATGGAAAGGTGGGGGGAGAGTGAGGGAGATAGACTGAGAGAGAGAGAGAGAGAGAGAAATGGATAAACAGACAAACGCAAATAGACAAAAAAACACACATACACACATACATACATCAAACACACAGACAGACAGACATGGCCAGTTCAAATCATCAGGTGCACAGGCGTAATAGGTAAACTTAAACCAGGTATAAACAGACAGGTAAACACGAAGCAATTAAGGTGTGTGGGCGAGGTGTGCATGAGGGAGGGAGGTGTGGTGTGGCATACAGCAGGTGTGAAAAGAGGTGTACACTGCTGCCCTATGTGTGTAGTAATAATCATCATCATCATCATCATCATCATCATCAACATCATCATCATATCATCATCAACATCATCAATCATCATCATCATCATCATCAAATCCTGTGTTGCCCCATGAGGAGCGTAGAAGCCCGGGGCTGGAAAGTTGGTGCTGACGTTTAAGATGAGAGTGACCAGCCTCACTCATCCCTGAGTGGCATTACGTGACCATCAAACCCCAACCATCCCTTGGATATAAACCTTCACCGGCTCAATCCGATTGGAGCACCATAATTACCCACTAAACCACCAGGCGCCATAATTTGGTTATATGGTTACCACCGAACGCAGTAAATGTTTTCCTGGTGTATAGGAAACCCATTTGGCTTGTCACTCAGTGTAAAGTCACCCGTAGGCAGAAGGAAGAGGAAAGAATGAAGGAATGAAAGGCAGAAGAGGGAGTGTAAAGTTACCCGTAGGCAGAAGGAAGAGGAAAGAATGAAGGAATGAAAGGCAGAAGAGGGAGTGTAGAGTCACCCACAGCAGAAGGAAGAGGAAAGAATGAAGGAAAGAAAGACAGAAGAGGGAGTGTAAAGTCACCCACAGGCAGAAGGAAGAGGAAAGAATGAAGGAAAGAAAGACAGAAGAGGGAGTGTAAAGTTACCCGTAGGCAGAAGGAAGAGGAAAGAATGAAGGAAAGAAAGAAGAGGAAGGAAGAAAGAGAGGAAAGGGAAGTCACCCGAGGGCAGCACTACATCGAGTGAGTGGATGGTGAGCGCCCCCACCTACCACAATATAGTAATAATAATAATAATAATGATAAGAAAAAAACAATTATAACGATGATAACAACAACACTGCTACTACTACTACAACTAACACACACACACACACACACACACACACACACACACACACACACACACACATACACACACACATATACACACATACACACACACACACACACACACATACCTACATGAAGAGTGTGCACATCCCATATGAAGAGATTCCCATTCTTTTAGGCCCACTGTTACCCCACCTCTCTCTCTCTCTCTCTCTCTCTCTCTCTTTTTCTTCGGGTTAAAAATATAGATAGATAGATAGACAGGTAGATAGACAGACAGACAGACATAGAGACAGATAAACACACTAGGCAGAGAGATACAAGACAGGAGAGTAGAGAGTAGAGAGAGAGAGAGAGAGAGAGAGAGAGAGAGACAGACAGACAGACAGACAGATAGATTTTAGACAGTTACACCCTCAATGCACTATTCCTTTCACGTTACCGCGCTCCATCTCCTCTCGCAATATACCGTGTTGCAAAGACCAAAGGAACTGTTGAGGGAGTTGTAATCTCTCGTGTTGCATTGTTGCGTCTCTCTCTCTCTCTACGGCTTCCATATTTGACTGTGTGTGTGTGTGTGTGTGTGTGTGTGTGTGTGTGTGTGTGTGTGTGTGTGTGTGTGTGTGTGTGTGTGTGTGTGTGTGTGTGTTCTTACCTAATTGTATCTTTACAGGAATGAGTCCAGCTCGTACTGTCCCGTGTCTTAAACCATATTTATCGTACATATCCTTAAATTTGTGAATTGTTTTGGCACACACTATTTCATTCGGTAGTGCATTCCATTGATCAATTGCTCTGTTTGGGAAACTGAATTTCCTTACGTCTTTATCACCTCTCTTCTTATGCAGTTTTTTGCAGTGTCCTCTTGCTGATGCTTCTCAATATGTTAAGTAATCATTTATGTCTATTTTCTCCTTCCCTGATATGCATTTATATAGCATTATCATGTCACCTCTTTTCCTTCTCTCCTGTAGTGTTGGTAGATTCAGTTTATTTAGTCTTTCTTCGTAGCTTAGGTCCCTTAAGCTTGGTATCCATCTTGTAGCGGCCCTTTGAACTTTTTCAATCTTGTCTATGTGTTTTTTGAGATGAGGACTCCAGACTACTGATGCATATTCCAGGGTTGGTCTAATGAATGATGTTATTATCCTTCTTAGCATGTCTTCATTTATGTATGTGAATGCTATTCTCATATTTGCAAGCAGTGTATACATGTTCCGTACCTTCTCGCTGATGTGGTCAGCCGGAGATAGTCTGTTATTGATAATCACACCTAGGTCTTTCTCTCTTTCTGATGTGTATAGGGTTTTATTTCCTAACTTATAATCCCAATCAGGTCTTTTTCCACTATTACCAAACTTGATTACATGACACTTGTCCACATTGTGTGTGTGTGTGTTTATCTGTCTGTCTGTCTCTTTCTGTCTCTCTCTCTCTCTCTCTCTCTCTCTCTCGAAGGGGAAGAGGGAAGAGTAAAAGCGAGGGGGGGAGGGGGGGAGGAAGAAACACTGGAATAGAAAATGGAGAGTAAAGAAGGGAAAGAGGGGGAGGGGAAGTGGGGGGAAAGGGAGGAGGGAGGGGGGGGAGGGAAGCCACAAGAGGTCGGCCCCCTATACCACACGTCTCATCCCTCCCCATCTTCCCCCTCTCCCCTCCCCTCCCCCCTCCCTATCCTCCCCCTCCCCCAACTTTCGTCAAGGAGGGGAGAGAATAACAGAAAACAACAGTATGGACATAAAGGGAGTTATATAGATACACAGCTCTTGAATCTGACTCCCTTTCGTAGTGTTATTTTCTCTCTTGGAAGGAATGGTTTGCTGTCTCCTAGCCTTGGGTTCTTTCTTCCCTGCACTAAACAAAAAAAAATAACAGCCAGGGAAAATGACTGACAGACAGACAGACAGACAAATAGGGACGTGACTCTAAAAATACATGCATACATATCACACACACACGCAGATAGATAGATAGATGAAAGGAAGAGGCTGACCCATTTCCAGACATTACATCTTTAACAGCAGACAGTGAGAGAGAGAGAGAGAGAGAGAACGTTCATTGGGTGAGAACAATGTAGGTGAACGTATTGGAGGGAAGATTTACCTCTGTCTCTACTTCCTTATGACCCTCTCTCTCTCTCTCTCTCTCTCAGGTAGGGAGGGAGAGAGAGAAAAGGCAGGAGAGAAAAATATTAATGTTTTGTAGTATCGAAAAAATGAGAGAGAGAGAGAGAGAGAGAGAGAGGGAGAGAGAGGAAGAGTAAAGGCACCACAATGAAGGAAGGATGGAAAGAAGGAAGGAAGAACGGAAGGATGGAAAGAAGGAAGGAAGCAAGGAAGGAAGGACGGAAGGAAGGAAGGAAGGAAGGAAGGACGGAAGGAAGGAGGGAAGGACGGAAGGAAGGAGGGAAGGAAGGAAGGACGGAAGGAAGGAAGGACGGAAGGACGGAAGGAAGGACGGAAGGAAGGAAGGAAGGAAGGAAGGGAGGGAAGGAAGGAAGGAAGGAAGGAAGGAGGGAACGAAGGAAGGAAGGAAGCAAGGAGGGAAGGAAGGGTGTGTGATGAAACAATGCCAGGAAGGAAAGTAATATTCTAGTGCTCCTTCGCAACTCTACCCCCCCTTCCCTCCCCTCCTCCCCTCTCTCCTTCCCTCCCCTCCCCTCCCTCTCTCTCTCTTTCCCTCCCCCTCCCCTCTCCTTCCCTCCCCTCTCCCCCTACTCAAACCCCCCTACCCCCATGCCTCCACCTTCCTACCCCCCCTCCCTCTCTCGTAACTCAAACCCCCCACTCCCTCCCCCTCTCTTTCCCCTCTTCCCCCCCCTCCTCCCTCTCTCTCGTAACTCAAACTCTCCCCTACTCCCACCCCCTCCATCTTTCCCCTCCTCCCTCCCCCTCCCCTTCCCTTTTTGATAATTTTCCCTCCTCCCCCCTCCTCTCTCTCTCTCCTTTTACCCACTTCCCTTTCCTCTTCCCCTCCCCTCCATCTCATCCCCTCTTTTTCCCTCCCCCCCTCTCTCCCTGCCCCCTTCCTCTCTTTCTCTTCTAAGTCTTCTCTCTCTCTCTCTCTCTCTCTCTCTCTCTCTCTCTCTCTCTCTCTCTTTTCATCTCTCTTCCCCCTCCTCTCTTCTCTCCTCCCCCCTCCCCTCCCCCTTCTCCCCTCTCCTCGGCTTCCCCTCCTCACCTCCTATATTTCCTCTCTCTCACTCTCTCTGCCTCACTCCTTCATACTCGCTCACTTTCTTTATCTTAATTGACTCTCTCTCTCTCTCTCTCTCTCTCTCTCTCTCTCTCTAAATACAGGATATTGGAAGGTCGTCTAGCCTACCGTCTTCATTTCCTCCATGTCACTTTCCTCCATTCTTCCTCCTCCCCTCCACTTCTCTCCAACATCCATTCTTTCCTCCACTCTCTCTCACCTTCATTCCTCCTCCTCCAGTCTTTCCTTCCATTATCATTTTTCTTTCTCCCTCCTTTATCAGAGAGAGAGAGAGAGAGAGAGAAAGAGAAAGAGAGAGAGAGACGCCTGTTCTTCCCTCCCCTTCCTGATTCTCTCTCTCTACCTCTGTCCTCCTCTCTTCCTGCTTTCTATCATGCTTTTCCTGTCGCTTTTTATTACTCTTGAACTACACCCCCACACCCCCACCCCCACCCACCCACACCCACATCAACCCCACTGCCTTTGTTTTCATTTACCCACAACCTCACTTACCACCCCCTTCACTCCCCTCCCCCACACCCACATCCCTACCCCTGCCCACACCCACACCCACATTCCCCTCCCTACCATTACCCACACAATATACCCCAACACACACCCCTCCCTACCCTTACAATCCCCTCCCTATCCCTACCCACACCCACATCCCTACTCACACTCACCCACATCCCTACCACACCCACACCCACATTCCTACCCACACCCACACCTACATCCCTACCAAACACACACCTACACCCCTACCACACCCACACCCACATCCCACCACACCCCACTCCCTACACCCACCCACACAACACATCCCACAACACCCCACTCCCTACTCCTACCCACACCCCAACTCCTCCCTGCCTCCATTACCCCCACCTCCTCCCCACCTCACGATCAGGTCACCCACGGAACAGCTGACTCATACCCCCCTCCCCCCACCCCCCTGACACTGACCCAAAATGGCCGCCCTCATATTGCGTTCCTTTATATGTAACTCAAGACGGAAGGGAGAAAAAAGCTGAATGATTTTGTATGCTGTATATGGCCGGATGGGTGTAAAAGGGGTGGTTATACTTCACGCACACGCACGCACACGCAGGCATACATACATACATACATACAAGCGCACACACATACCGTACATACATACATACACACATACATATCGTACATACATATACATACACACACACGCATACATACATACATACATACATAATAATCAGCTACCTAACTTATTACTACTACTACTACTACTAATAATAATAATAAATAATATTATTGGCAAGAAGACAAAGAAGAGGAGGAGGAGGAGGAGGAGGAGGAAGAAGAAGAAGAAGAAGAAAGAAAGAGGACGAGGAGTAAAAGGAAGAAAAGATGATGATGATGATGATGATGATGACGAAGAAGGAGACGAAGAAGATGAAAGAAAGAAAGAAAGAAGAATTAAAATAGAAGGAAGGAAAAGGAAGGAATAATAATAATAATAATAATAATAATAATAATAATAATAATAATAGCTTCCTTTATATATACCTCAAAATCGCAAAATCTCCCCCCCGCAAAATGGACATATCACCATAGGGTACATCTCAGTGGACGATTAATAATAATAATAATAATAATAATAATAATAACAATAATAATAATAATTCTCAATGGGACGAAATTACCTGGGGAGACAGGTGAATGAGGGTATTATTGAAGCTCTGTCTGTCTGTCTGTCTGTCTCTGCTATCATCAGTGGTCTGTCTGTCTGTCTGTCTGTCTCTCTCTCGAAGCTATTATCAGTGGTCTGTCTGTCTGTCTCTCTCTCTCTCTTATCTTTCCTCCCCTTGCATTTCCTATTTCCTTCCCTCTCTTCCTTCCTTTCCCCCCTGCTCTCTCTCTCTCTCTCTCTCTCTCTCTCTCCCTCTCTCACTTTCCTCTCCTTGCTCTTCCTATTTTCTCCCCTCTCTTCCTTTCTTTCCTCTCTCTCTCTCTCTCTCTCTCTCTCTCTCTCTCTCTCTCTCTCTCTCTCTCAAAAAGCCACTCCGCACGCCCACAAAACTTTCCTCAATTTTGGGGTGGGGTGGGGTGGGGAGGGGAGGGGAGGGGAGGGGTGGGGAGGTTAAGAAAAGAGGTCGGTAATAAAGATAAAAGGGAAAGTGGTGGGGTGTAAATGGGGAGGGGAGGGAAGGGGAGGGGAGGACACAGGATGAGGATAAGGGGGGTGGGAGAGGAGTGGAGGGGAAGGGGAGGATATGAGACACGGGGAGGGGAGGGGAGGGGGGAGGCAGAAGTAGGGACAGGAGGGAGGGGAGGGGAAGTAAGTAGGGAGAGGTGGGGGGGAGGAGAGGGGAGGAAGAGGGGGAGGAGAGAGACAAATAGGGACAAGGATTTTTAGGGAGGTGTGGAGAGTGAGGGGGAGGAGAGGGAGGGGAGGCATGAGGGGGGGAGGGAGAGGGGGGAGGGGAAAGGGGAGATGTAGGTATGCAGAGGTCAAGCGGGGTCATATGAGGTCAGGTCTCAAGGGAGGAGGTCAACATAGGTTACGTCAAAACTCTCCTGTCAACTAGAGAGAGAGAGAGAGAGAGAGAGAATTCTTCCTTCATAACCATAACTGCATCACGTTAAAATTATCATTATTATTATTATTATTATTATTATTATTATTATTATTATCATCATCATCGTCGCATACACACAAACGCCGATTCTCTCTCTCTCTCTCTCTCTCTCTCTCTCTCTCTCAGACACTGATATACTGAGAAAAACAAACATATATATTTACCTTCCACAAACACGCTTAAATAAACACACAAAAAACATCACACATAGCCTTTCACACACACACACACACACACACACAGAGGCAAGCACACATCCCTTCCTAAATACACACACACACACACACAGGCAAGCACATATCCTTTCACACACACACACACACACACACACACACACACACACACACACACACACACACACACACACACACAGAGGCAAGCACACATCCCTTCCCATACACACACACACACACAGGCAAGCACATATCCTTTCACACACACACACACACACACACACACAGAGGCAAGCACACATCCCTTCCTAAATACACACACACACAGGCAAGCACACATCCTTTCACACACACACACACACACACACACACACACACATACACACAGAGGCAAGCACACATCCCTTCCTAAACACACACACACACACACAGGCAAGCACATATCCTTTCACACACACACACACACACACATAGGCAAGCACATATCCCTTCCAAAACACACACACACACACACACACACACACACACACACACACACACACAGAAGCAAGCACATATCCCTTCCAAAACACACACACACACACAAACACACACACAGGTTGAATTAATGCTGTAGGCGCCACACTGCTGCGATATTGCTGAGGTAGGCAGCAGGGGTAGGCAGAGGGGTGAGGCAGGGTTAGGCAGCGACGCGGTAGGATGGGGAGACAAGGCGAAGTAAGAGTGAGGTAGGATTAGGCAAAGGGAGAGGCAGGGTGAGGCAGGGTTAGGCAGAGTGAGGAAAGGTGAGGTAGGGTTAGGCAGAGTGAGGAAAGGTGAGGTAGGGTTAGGCAGAGTGAGGAAAGGTGAGGTAGGGTTAGGCAGAGTGAGGAAAGGTGAGGTAGGGTTAGGCAGAGGGGTGAGCAGGGTTAGGCAGAGAGTGAGGCAGGGTTTAGGCAGACGGGTGAGGCAGGGTTAGGCAGAGAAAAGAGAAGTGGAGAGGCAAAAGGAGGAAGGGGAGATGAGAGTGGAGGGAGGGGGGAGGGAAGGGGGAGGGGGAGGGAAGGGGGGGAGGGGGAGGGAAGAGGGGGGGAGAGGGAGGGAAAAGGGGGGTGGGGGGGCTCTACCACACCATTACCACAACCACCACAACAACAACAAAAATAAAAACAAGGCAGTCTCTCTCTCTCTCTCTCTCTCTCACTCTCTCTCTCTCTCTCTCTCTCACTCTCTCTCTCAAAAAATTGATCCAGGAGAGCAATGTGTTACTGCATTCCCCCCCCCTCCTTCCCCCTCTCTTTCTCTTCCCTTCTCCTCTTCCTCCTCCCCTCCTCCTCTCTTCTCCTTCTTCTCACTCCTCCTCTCTCCTTCCTTCCTCTTCCTCCTCCCTCTCTTTCTCCTCTCCTCCTCTTCTCTTCTTCCTCTCACTCCTCCTCTCTTCTTCCTTCCTCTCACTCCTCCTCTCTTCTTCCTTCCTCTCACTCCTCCTCTCTTCTTCCTTCCTCTCACTCCTCTCTTCTTCCTTCCTCTCACTCCTCCTCTCTTCTTCCTTCCTCTCATCTCTCCTCTCTTCTTTCCTTCCTCTCACTCCTCCTCTCTTCTTCCTTCCTCTTCCTCCTCCCTCTCTTTCTCCTCTCCTCCTCATCTCTTCTACCTTCCTCTCACCTCTCCTCTCTTCTTCCTTCCTTTCACTCCTCTCTTCTTCCTTCCTCCTACTCCTCCTCTCTTCTTCCTTCCTCTTTCCCCTCCTCTCACTCCTCCTCTCTTTCCCTCTTCTCTCTCTTACTCTCTCTCTCTTCAGTCTCCTCTCTCTCTTTCCCTTCTCTTTTCTCTTCTTTCTCTCTTCATTCCTCAAACGAGAGAGAGAGAGAGAGAGAGAGAGAGAGAGAGATTCCAAGGGACAAGACAGAACACTTAATTAAAGTCTCTCTCTCTCTCTCTCTCATCGTTTTTTCTTTCCCCTTCTATCACAATTTTTCATTTTCTTCCCCTCCCCTCCTCTCTCTCTCTCTCTCTCCCTCTCTCTCTCTCTCTCTCTCCCTCACTCTCTCTCTCTCTCTCTCTATCCAATATAAACTTCTTAAATTTCCATTAGAAAGCAGTACAATCAGGTGTATTCTCTCTCTCTCTCTCTCTCTCTCTCTCTCTCTCTCTCTCTCTCTCTCTCTCTCTCATTATTTTGTACTTTCTTACGGATTTCTACCCTTCTCCCTCCCTCCCTCCTCCTCCTCTCTCTCTCCACTTTATTCTCTTCCTTAAAGCTCCACTGCTCTCTCTCTCTCTCTCTCTCGTTTCCTTAATTCCTCCATGCTCCTCCCTTTCCTTCCTCCTCCTCTTCCTTCCTTCCTTCCTCCTTCCCCTCCCTCTTCCTTTTCCTTCCTTCCTTCCTTACTCCTCTTCCTTCACTCCCTCCCTCCTCCCTTTCTTCCTTCTTCATCTCTTCTTCCTACTCTCACTCCCTCCTCCCTTTCCTTCCTTCCTCATCTCCTCCTCCTTCTCTCCCTCCATCTTCCCTTTCCTTCCTTCCTCCTTCTTTTTCTTCCTTCCTCCCCTCTACACACACACACACACACACACACACACACACACACAAACACCCCCCACACACCCAAACACCCCCCCCACACACACA
>NC_137001.1:23794874-23802374 GCF_032717465.1 Coenobita brevimanus | reverse complement strand
TTCAACAACCTCACCACCACCACAACCACACATCATTACCACACCACCACACCACCACATTCCTCGGTACCTACTGCATTATCACTGAACTTACTGAACGAAATGAAAGGACGTAGAGTCAGGGCATTGCATCTGGCCTCACCACCTCTCCTCCTCCTCCAACACAACCACCACCACCACCACACCACCACGTCCCTCACCACACACATGACTCACCTGACTACGAAGAGGGTGGGGTAGGTACGCGGACGGGAATCGGGAATCGGGAGGGGCCACACGCGGGCACACAAGGAATTTCCCACTGACTAACCTAGCTCCCGTCCGCAGCTCGCTCCAGCTCCCCCCTCCCTCCTCCTCTCTCTCTCACGCTCTACCCCCCCTCCTCCTCCTCTCTCCCTCTCTCACTCGCGCAGAGAAAATGGGAATGGCTTGGAATGGCTAGGAATGACTGAAATAAGGACAGTGAGTTTTGGCTGGAATGACACGGAACAATGGCAAAAAATAATCACCCTCACCAGATCCTCCCATTTAAATCCCTCTTCCCATTTAAATCACCCCTATTTAAATCCCTCTTCCCATTTAAATCACCCCTATTTAAATCCCCCCACCCACTTAAATCTCTCCTTCCATCTAAATCACCCCAATTTAAATTCCTCCTTCCATTTAAATCACCCCTATTTAAATCCCCCACCCATTTAAATCTCTCCTTCCATCTAAATCACCCCAATTTAAATCCCTCTTTCCATTTAAATCTCCCCAATTTAAATCCCTCTTCCCATTTAAATCACCCTAATTTAAATCCCTCTTCCCATTTAAATCTCCCCAATTTAAATCCCTCTTCCCATTTAAATCTCCCCAATTTAAATCCCTCTTCCCATTTAAATCTCTCCAATTTAAATCCCTCCTCCATTTAAATCACCCCAATTTAAATCCCCCCACCCATTTAAATCCCTATTCCCATTTAAATCCCTCTTGGAATGGCTTGGAATGGCTGGGAATCCTGGAATGACGGTGCTAGGGAGAGTCAGGAGAGTGAGTCTTCGCTGGAATGACATGGAACTCTGGCCACAAAATCACCCAAACCAAAATTTTCAAAGAGGAGTGGAAAGAAAAAAAATGACGAGAGAGAGAGAGAGAGAGAGAGAGAGAGAGAGAGAGAGAGAGCGAGAGAGAGAGAGAATGACTTGGGGAATGACGATGGAATTTTTGGAATGAGTCTGAGAAGGATAGGAATTTTCTCCGACATGCCACACTGCCAAGATAGATAGACAGACAGATAGATAGATAGATAAACATTGACACAGATCGATAAATAAAGAGAGATAAGATGTATGTTAACTGATATGTGTCTTGGATAAACAACACTAAGAAAAGACTAAGGAGAGAGAGAGAGAGAGAGAGAGAGAGAGAGAGAGAGAGAGAGAGAGAGAGAGAGAGAGAGAGAGAGAGAGAGAGAGAGAGAGAGAGAGACCTCAGAAATCTTTAAATTACCTCTCTTTCTGACCCTTATTGCTTGTCTGAAGGAACCATCCGAAGTCTTTCCCTCCTTCCATCTTATCCTCTTCCTTCCCTCCCCTTCTCCTCTTCCTTCTTTCTATCTTTTCCTCTTCCTTCCTTTCATCTTCTCTTCCTTCCTCCTTATCTTCTACCTTCCTTCCTCCTCCTCCTCTTCCTTCCTTTCTTCTTCGCCTAATTCTCTTCTTTCCTTCTTCTCCTCTTCCTTCCTTCCTCCTTCACTTCTCTTCCTCCCCTTTTTTCTTCCTTCTTCCCCTCTTCCTCTTCCTCTTCCTTCCTTTCGCCTTTTCCTCCTCCTTCTTCCCCTTTCTTCATTCCCTTTTCTCTTCCTTCCTTCCCCTTACTTCATTCTCTTTTCCTTCCTTCTCTCCTACTTTCTTCTTACCTACTCCTACTTCCCTCCTCTTCATATATTCCTTCCCTCTCCTTCTTTCCTTCCTCCTCTCTCTCTCTCCCTTTCTCCTTCTCTCCTCCCTCCATGTTCTCTCCAATACACTTCTCCTCCCGCCCTCTCTTTCCTTCCTTATTAAATTTGCTTGTACTTCCTTCCTTCCTCTCTCACACCCCTTCCTTCCTCCTTCCTGTTCCCTCTCACTTTCCTTCATCCTAAAATCTACACTCCTTCCTTTCTCCCCTTCCTTCTCCTTCCTTCATTTCACTTCCTTCCTCTACCTCTTTTCCTTCCTTCTACCCTCTTACCTCCTGCCTCTTCCTTTTCTTCCTTCCTTCCTTCCACCTACCTTCCTCTACTACTACTACTATTACTACTCTCTCTCCCTCCCTCTCTCTCTCTCTCTCTCTCTCTCTCTCTTCCACTCTTCAATCTCTCTCTCTCTCTCCTTTCCTTCTTTCCTCTTCCTCTTCCCTCCTTTCTTCCTATCTCAGCTCCTTCCTCCTTTCTCTCTCTCCTTCCCATTCTTCTCCCTCTTTCCCTCCCTCTTCTTCCAAACTAACTAACTGTGGCCCCAACTTCCACATATCTCTCTCTCTCTCTCTCTCTCTCTCTCTCTTTCTTTTCCAACCTCAGTAGCTTCAATCTCAACTTTCATCCTCCATTATTTCTCTCTCTCTCTCTCTCTCTCTCTCTCTCTCTCTCTCTCTCTCCTCTTTCCCTGTCTTTCTCATTCTCCTCACTCCTTCCTCTCTCTCTCCCCTTTCTCTTTCTTCCTCCCCTTCTTTCTCTCTCTTCCTCCCTTTCCTCCTCCTATTTCCCCTCTCTCTTCCTCACATTCTCTCTCTTTCTCTCTCTCTCTCTCTCCCGCCTCCACCTCGTCTCCCTCAGCAGCAACACCCATTTTCTCTCAATCTACTGCCTGCCTCTGTCCACTTACTCTCTCTCCCTCCTGCCTGCCTGCCTTCCTGCCTGCCTTCCTGCCTACCCCTCTGCCTGCCTGCCTGCCTGCCTACCCCTCTGCCTGTCTGCTTCCCTGCCTACTCCTCTGCTTGTCTGTCTGCTTCTCTTCCTACCTCCCTGTCTGCCTGCTTTCCTGCCTACCCCTCTGCCTGCCTGCTTCCCTGCCTACCCCTCTGCCTGTCTGCTTCCCTGCCTACTCCTCTGCTTGTCTGCCTGCTTCTCTTCTTACCTCCCTGTCTGCCTGCTTTCCTGCCTGCCTCCCTGCCTATCTCTCTGTCTGCCTTCTTTTCTGCCTATTCCTCTGCTTGTCTTCCTGCTTCCCTGCCTCTGTCTTCCTGTTTCTCTGCCTACCTTCTTTTCTGCCTCTGCCTACCTCCCTGCCTACCTCTCTGCTTGCCTGCCTACCTGCCTCTCTTTCTACCTCTCTGTCTTCCTTTTTTTCTGTCTACCTCCCTCCCTGCCTCTCTGCCTATCAGTCTGCCTGCTTCTCTGCCTACCTCCCTGTCTATCTCCCTGTCTGCCTGCTTCTCTGCCTACCTCTCTTCTTGCCTGCCTACCTCCCTTCATTCGTTCTCTCTTACCCTCCTTCCTTCCTTGTCTGCCAGTCTGCCTTCCTTCCTTCCTACTTTCCTGGCTGCTTATTTCTCTGCTGTCTGTCTTCCTGTCTCTCTGTCTGCATGTCTGCTTGCTCTTCTCTTTCCTTCAATTCTATTTAATTTCCTTCTTTCCTGTCTGTCTGTCTGTCTGTCTGTCTGTCTTTCTATCCTGTCTGTGTCTGTCTGTTCGTCTTACTGCCTCTCTCTCTCTCTCTCTCTCTCTCTCTCTTAAATCACACCACTACGATGACCTGGTGGGGATAGGGACGCCTCCACGTGGTGGGACTGAGACACCCATCCCTCAACTCCCTCCCTATCCCCTAAAAGGACGATGGTGGGTTCTAGAAGCGAAAAAATTAAGCCTGAAGTCCACTGGGTTCACGTTCCTATTAAACCTGGGCTTCACAATAATAATAATAATAATAATAATAATAATAATAATAATAAATAATAATAATAATAATAATAAATAATAATAATAATAATAATAATAACAATAATGATGATGGTGATGACAATGTGATGATGATGATAATAATAATAATCTCTCATTCTATTTAAATCTCTCTCTCATTCTATTTAAATCTCTCTCTCTCTCTCTCTCTCTCTCATCCTCTTCAAATCCCTCTTTATGCTCCTGTATCCACTGATTTCCTCTTGTTGTGCCTACCTACCTACCTACCTACCTACCTACCTGCCTGCCTACCTACCTATCTGCCTCCTTGTCTGCCTGCCTACCTACCTACCTACCCACCTGCCTACCTGTCCACCTACCTACCTGCCTACCTACTTGCCTGCTGCCCACCTACCTATCAACCTACCCACCTACCTATCAACCTACCCACCTGCCTACCCACCTATTTACCTACCTGCCTGCCTACCCACCTGCCTGCCTACCTACATACCTGCCTGCCCACCTACCTGCCTGCCTGCCCAACTACCTACCAACCTGCCTACCTATCTACCTACCTGCCTGCCTGCCCACCTGCTTGCCTTTCTATTGCCTTCTTTCATGCTATCTACCTTTCTCTTTCTGCCTTCCTTCCTTCCTTTCTGCCTACCTGTCAGTATGTCTGTCTGTCTGTCTGTCTAATTTCTTCCCTTCCTTCTCTCTTCCTCTCCTGTCTTCCTCCCTACCTTCTTTCCTTCCTTTTTCCCTTTCCTTCCTGTCTCCTTTCTTCTTCCTTCCCTCCTTCTTTTCAGCCTTTCCTTCGTTATTTCCTTCCTTCTTCTCTCTCTCTTTCCCTCTGTCCTCCTCCCTACCTTCCTTTTCCCCTTCCCTTCCTGTCTCCTTTCTTCTTCCTTCCCTCCTTTCTTTCCTCCTTCCCTCCTTCCTGCCTTTCCTTCGTTCTTTCCTTCTTTTTCTTCCTCCTTCCCTTCCTTCTTCTCTCTCTCTCTCCTTCTGTCTTCCTCCCTACCTTCCTTCCTTCCTTTTTCCCTTTCCTTCCTGTCTCCTTTCTTCTTCCTTCCCTCCTTTCTTTCCTCCTTCCTTCTTTTCAGCCTTTCCTTCTCTTTCTTCCTTACAGAATAACACCTACCTCACATCTCTCTCTCTCTCCCTCCCCCCCCCTCTCTCTCTCTCCCTCTCTCTCTCTCTCTCTCCCTATGCTAGGCGCCCACTTTCTAAGATTCAATAATCCTTTCACTTCTTGTCACACAGAAAAATGGAGAAAGCATTTTTTTTTTTTTTGTGCATATATATAAGAACGGCAAAAGGTTATTCTCTCTCTCTCTCTCTCTCTCTCTCACACACACACACACACACACACACACCGCTCGCTGGTGCAGTGGTAACGTTCTCGCTTGCCAACTGGTGGACGGGAGTTCGCGCCTCGCTCAGGTTGCGAAAAGTTTCACTGACGAAGTGGGTGGTTACTGTCCCCCTTGAGCAAGGGGACGGGTGTGTGCGTGTGTAAAGGTCACAGCCTTGCCCTTAGATCGGACTATATGAGCTCTCAGCTCCCTTCCGGGAGGGTAAAAGCTGACGATCACGACCATCAAGTGATCCTGACCGACCCGGTGAATTACACACACACACACACACACACACACACACACACACACACACACACACACACTTCATATAAATCTTTCAGGTCCCCCTTTCCTCTTGTCATTCCATTTTCTTTTCACTTCTTTTGTTCTCTCTCTCTCTCTCTCTCTCTCTCTCTCTCTCTCTCTCTCTCAGGCCAACTTTAATCATAACTTTGCCCGTTCCCTAGGGTCAACAGTCCTCCTACGCGCAACAGATGACGCCATACACCTTCATATATCACCGTTTTGGCGCTAACACCCACCGTCCATATTGAATACATGCTAGGGCTGTCTCATTCAGGACTGGTGTGAGGGTATTTATAAGCGTCACTAATTCGGCACCAACACCCACCGTCCATACTGAATACATGCTAGGGCTGTCTCTCTTTTTCTCTCTCTCTCTGCCTTCCCCTCTTACACTCTTCTTTATCTCTGCCTTCCTCTCTTCTTTCTCTGCCTTCCTCTCTTCCATCTCTCTGCCTACCTCTCTTCTATCTCTCTGCCTACCTCTCTTCTATCTCTCTGCCTACCTCTCTTCCATCTCTCTGCCTACCTCTCTTCTATCTCTCTGCCTACCTCTCTTCTCTCTGCCTTCCTCTCTAACTCTTCTTTCTCTCTGCCTTCCTCTCCTACACTCCATTTCTGTGCCTTGTTGCGCCTCTCTCTCTCTCTCTCTCTCTCTGCCTAATCTAATTCAATCTAACCTAGCCTACTCTACCCTACCTACAGCCTGCCTCTCTGCCTGCTACCCTGCTTCATCATACACACCCAGGCAGCCTACACACCAGCCTACCTAACTGCTTTTAGTCACCCACACTGCCTGCTGCCTTCCTTCCTGCCTTTCCTTCAGTCCCTGCTTCCTCCTCTTCCTTTCCTCCATCCTTCCTTCCTCCCGTTCCTTCCCTTCTTTCTTCCTTCCTCCATCCTTCCCTTCCTCCCTTTCCTTTCCTTCTTCTTTCCTCCATCCCTCCTTTCCTTCTCCTTTCCTTCAGTCCTTTCTTCCCCCTTTCCTTTCTTTCCTTCTTCCTTCCTCCTCCCTTACCTTTTTCTTTCCTTCAGTCTTTCCTTCCTCCCTTTCCTTTCCTTCTTCTTTCCTCCATCCTTCCCTTCCTTCCCTCCTTCCTTCCTCATAACTGCTTTTCGCCACCCATACTATCTTCCTTCATTACTTCCATTCTCCTTCCTTCCTTCCTTCCTTCCTATCTTTCCTTCTTTCCGTCTGTAATTCTTTTGTTTAGGGTCTGTGGTGTGGTGGTGTGTGGTACTGTGGTGGTGAGGTGCATTGTGGTAGTGTGGTATTGTGGTGGTGATGTATTGTGGTGGTGTGGTAGTGTGGTGTATTGCGGTGGTGTGGTAGTGTGGTGTATTGCGGTGGTGGGGTAGTGTGGTGTATTGTGGTGGTGTGGTAGTGTGGTGTATTGTGGTTGTATGGTAGTGTGGTGTATTGTGGTGGTGTGGTAGTGTGGTGTATTGTGGTTGTGTGGTAGTGTAGTGTATTGTGGTGGTGTGGTAGTGTGGTGTATTGTGGTGGTGTGGTAGTGTGGTGTATTGCGGTGGTTTGGTGTATTGTGGTGGTGTGGTAGTGTGGTGTATTGCGGTGGTTTGGTGTATTGTGGTGGTGTGGTGTATTGTGGTGGTGTGGTAGTGTGGTGTATTGCGGTGGTATGATAGTGTGGTGTATTGCGGTGGTATGGTAGTGTGGTGTATTGTGGTGGTATGGTAGTGCGGTATATTGTGGTGATATGGTAGTGTGGTGTATTGGGGTGGTGTGGTGGTGTGGTAGTGTGGTGTATTGCGGAGGTATGGTAGTGCGGTAGTGTGGTGTATCGTGGTGGTGAAGTGTGGTAGTGTGGTGTATCGTGGTGGTGAAGTGTGGTAATGTGGTGGTGTAGTGTGGTACTGGGGTAGAGTGGTTGTATAGTGTGATATTGGGGTAATGTTGTGGTATGGTATTGTGGTGTAGTGTGGTAATGTGGTGTATTGTATTGGTGTGGTGGTGTG
>NC_137001.1:23767374-23787374 GCF_032717465.1 Coenobita brevimanus | reverse complement strand
GGAGGAAGGATGGAGAGAAGGAAGGAGGGAAAGAAGGAGGGAAGGAAGGAAGGAAGGAAGGAAGGAAGGATGGAAGGAAGGAAGGAAGGGGGGACAAAGGGGTAAGGGAAGGAAAGATGAAGGAATGAAGGAAGGAGGGAGATAAGGAAGGCAGAGACAAAGAAAAGAAGGAAGGAGGAACTGATGGAAGGAAGGTAGGCAGGTAGGTAAGCAGGTAGGCAGTAGGCAGGTAGGTAGGTAGGTAGGTAGATGGGTGGGTGGGTAGGCAGGTAGGTAGGTAGGTAGGTAGGTAGGTGGGTGGGTGGGTGGATAGGTAGGCAGGTAGATAGGTAGGTGTTTAGGCAGGAAGGGATTGTGAAGGATATGTCTGGAAATTTGTGATGGGAGTGTCGATGGAAAGAAGGAAGAGGGAGGAAGGAAGGAAGGAAGGAGAGAAGGAAGAGGAGGGAGGGAAGGATGGAAGAAGGGCAGGACGGAGGAGGAAGAAGAAGAAAGGAAGGAAGGAGAGAAGGGCGGAAGGAAGAGGAGGGAAGGAAGGAAGGAAGGAGAGGGGGAAGAGGAGAGGAGGAAGAGGAGGGAAGGAGAAGAGTAAGGAAGGAAAGAAGGAGAAAGGGAGGAATAAGAGGGGAGAGAGAGAGAGAGAGAGGAAGAAAGTGATGAAGAGATGCACATATACCTCCTCTCTCTCTCTCTCTCTAACTCTCTCCACTAACCCACTGCAATCTACCTGCAACTCTCCACTTTAACGTCGGGCACGCAACATTTCTCTCTACTTTATAAATCGACTACTAATTCAGATTCTGGGCTTAGTAATAATAACCATCCCTTCACCGATTGTGGTTAAGAGACGAATGTTGGTAGCTGGTGTGATGGTGGTTGTGGTAGGTACTGATGTTGGTGGCTGGTGGGATGGTGGTTGTGGTAATTGTGGTAGGTACTGATGTTGGTGGCTGGTGGGATGATGGTTGTGGTAATTGTGGTAGGTACTGATAATGCTGGTAGCTGGTGAGATGGTGGTTGTGGTAATTGTGGTAGGTACTGATAATGTTGGTAGCTGGTGGGATGGTGGTTGTGGTGATTGTGGTAGGTACTGATAATGTTGGTAGTTGCCGTGATGGTGGTTGTCAGTTGTGGTGACTGTGGTAGGTACTGGTAATTGTGGCGGTCAGAATGCTGGTAGCTGGTGGAATGGTGGTTGTGGTAGATGCTGGTAATGTTGGTAGTTGCGTTCCTTGCCTTTAAGAGCGACCAACTGAGTCCTCTAATTGTGGTAGCTGAGAATGGTGGTAGGTAGAGATGTTGGTGATGGTGGTTGGCGACTCTCAAATGTTGGTAGGAAGGAGTAAAAATGATGAAAATCTGGTATGTAATGTTGGTAGTTGGTAGGAATGTTGGTAGTTGGTAGGAATGTTGGTAGTTGGTAGGAATGTTGGTAGTTGGTAGGAATGTTGGTAGTTGGTAGGAATGTTGGTAGTTGGTAGGAATGTTGGTAGTTGGTAGGAATGTTGGTAGTTGGTAGGAATGTTGGTAGGTAAGGTCAACTGAACGAAGCAGAAAATACAAATACACATAATAATAATAATAATAATAATAATAATAATAATAATAATAAAATAATAAATAACAGTAATAATAATAATAATATAATAATAATAATAATAACAGTAGTAGTAGTATCAGCAGCAGCAGTAGTAGTAGTAGTAGTAGTAGTAATAGTAGTAGTAATAATAATAATAATAATAATAATAATAATAATAAAGCACACCCAATAACTGTATCACTAAAAATAAATCGCAATAAATCATGCATCACGCAAATCAAAATACAATACAGAAAAAGAATGAATAATGTTGGTAGCTGGAAATGTTGGTAGGTAATGTTGGTAGTTGGAAATGTTGGTAGTTGGTAATGTTGGTAGTTGGTAATGTTGGTAGTTGGTAATGTTGGTAGTTGGAAATGTTGGTAGTTGGTAATGTTGGTAGTTGGTAATGTTGGTAGTTGGTAATGTTGGTAGTTGGAAATGTTGGTAGTTGGTAATGTTGGTAGTTGGTAATGTTGGTAGTTGGTAATGTTGGTAGTTGGTAATGTTGGTAGTTGGTAATGTTGGTAGTTGGTAATGTTGGTAGTTGGAAATGTTGGTAGTTGGTAATGTTGGTAGTTGGTAATGTTGGTAGTTGGTAATGTTGGTAGTTGGAAATGTTGGTAGTTGGTAATGTTGGTAGTTGGTAATGTTGGTAGTTGGTAATGTTGGTAGTTGGTAATGTTGGTAGTTGGTAATGTTGGTAGTTGGAAATGTTGGTAGTTGGTAATGTTGGTAGTTGGTAATGTTGGTAGTTGGTAATGTTGGTAGTTGGAAATGTTGGTAGTTGGTAATGTTGGTAGTTGGTAATGTTGGTAGTTGGAAATGTTGGTAGTTGGTAATGTTGGTAGTTGGTAATGTTGGTAGTTGGTAATGTTGGTAGTTGGTAATGTTGGTAGTTGGAAATGTTGGTAGTTGGTAATGTTGGTAGTTGGGAATTGTGGTAGTTACTGATGCCTACTAAAAAGGAATGGCTGTAGTCATTAATACTACACTGTAATGTTGGTAGTTGGTAATTGTGGTAGTTGGAATGTTGGTAGATAGTACTGGTAGTCAGAATGTTGGTAGTTGGTAATCAGTGGGTTGGCAATGTTGGTAGTTATCATTATTAGGCGAGAGACGGGGGAAGGGGGTTGGCAATGTTGGTAGGAATGTTGGTAGACGAATGTTGATAGGTACTGAAACTGAGAGGGGGGTTGGCAATGTTGGTAGGTGGGCTGGGAATGTTGGTAGCCTAATGTTGGTAGTTACTGACGCCGAGAGGGGGGTTGGCAATGTTGGTAGGTGAGCTGGGAATGTTGGTAGGAATGTTGGTAGTTACTGACGCCGAGAGGGGGGTTGGCAATGTTGGTAGGTGAGCTGGGAATGTTGGTAGTCTAATGTTGGTAGTTACTGATGCCGAGAGGGGGTTGGCAATGTTGGTAGGAGAGCTGGGAATGTTGGTAGGAATGTTGGTAGTTACTGACGCCGAGAGGGGGGTTGGCAATGTTGGTAGGAGAGCTGGGAATGTTGGTAGCCTAATGTTGGTAGTTACTGATGCCGAGAGGGGGGTTGGCAATGTTGGTAGGTGAGCTGGGAATGTTGGTAGTCTAATGTTGGTAGTTACTGACGCCGAGAGGGGGGTTGGCAATGTTGGTAGGTGAGCTGGGAATGTTGGTAGTCTAATGTTGGTAGTTACTGATGCCGAGAGGGGGGTTGGCAATGTTGGTAGGAGAGCTGGGAATGTTGGAAGCCTAATGTTGGTAGTTACTAATGCCGAGAGGGGGTTGGCAATGTTGGTAGGAATGTTGGTAGTTCACAGACAGCTTACCCTGCGTCATTTCCCCCTCGCTCTCCTCGTCTGACGAATAGTTGTAGCAATAGTGGTTGTTGCTCCGCCTGTACTCACCTGCGGGAAGAATGTTGGTAGTTAGGAATGTTGGTAGTGAATGGTGGTAGTTGGGAATGTTGGTAGTGAATGTTGGTAGTTGGAAATGTTGGTAGTTGTGAATAGTGGTAGTTGGGAATGTTGGTAGTGAATGGTGGTAGTTGGAAATGTTGGTAGTGAATGGTGGTAGTTGGAAATGTTGGTAGTTGGGAATGTTGGTAGTAAGGGATAGTGGACGGTGACAAATTATGACTACTTTCTCTCCCCTCCCCTTCCCCTCCCTCTCCTCCCCTCCCCCCTCCCTTCCATTCCCTCTCCTCCCCTCCCCCCTCCCTTCCACTCCCTCTCCTTCCCTCCCCCTCCCTACCATTCCCTCTCCTCCCCTCCCCCCTCCCTTCCACTCCCTCTCCTTCCCTCCCCCTCCCTTCCATTCCCTCTCCTTCCCTCCCCCCTCCCTTCCATTCCCTCTCCTCCCCTCCCCCCTCCCTTCCAATCCCTCTCCTCCCCTCCTCCCTCCCTTCCATTCCCTCTCCTTCCCTCCCCCTCCCTTCCATTCCCTCTCCTCCCCTCCCCCCTCCCTTCCAATCCCTCTCCTCCCCTCCCCCTCCCTTCCAATCCCTCTCCTCCCCTCCTCTCCCTTTCAATCCCTTTCTCTTCCCCCTCTTCAATAATCCTCTCTCTCTCTCTCTCTCTCTCCCTCCATAACAATTTTCCCCTCCCCACCACCCCTCTCTCTCTCTTCTCTTTTTAACCCACTTCCCCTCTCCAATAATCTCTCTCTCTCTCTCTCTCTCTCTCTCTCTCTCTCTCTCTCTCTCTCACACACACACACACACACACACACACACACACACAGAATTACAAGATATAAGAGTTAAGGAAGGGAAAGTGTGTGTGTGTGTGTGTGTGTGTGTGTGTGTGTGTGTGAGGGAAAAGGTCGAAGAAGGGATGGACAGGGAGGGAGGGGGAGGGGAGAGGGATGGAGGGAGAGGGAGGGGAGGGGAGAGGGGAGACATGGCGCCGGGGAGTCGGGGAGAGAAGCCAATGTGTGGTGTTGTACAGACGCGTAGCACGATACTACCACAACTACCACCACAGCTACCACACATACCATCACAACTACGACTATCACTATTACTTCCACAACTAAGACAATCAATACCACTACTACCACCATTACTACCACAACTACCACTACTGCTACAACTACCAACACAACTACCACCGCCTCCATTACTACCACAACTACCACCACCACCACCACTTAACTACCACTATCAACATTAACATCACAACTACTACCAATATCAATACTACCACAATCGCTACCACTATCTACTACTTTCTACCACCACTACTACCATTCACCAACAATCTTCCCTCTCTCTCTCTCTCTCTCTCTCTCAAAGGGTCACACTCCCACTCTGTGTCACTTTTAACTTTCTCTGCCTGCCTGCCTTCCTGCCTACCTCTCTGCCTGCCTGCCTACTTACATCTCTGCCTGCCTGCCTACCTCTCTGCTTGTCTGCTTTCTTACCTACTGCCCACATATTGAAAGTTTAGGTTCCCTCTCTCTCTCTCTCTCTCTCTCTCTCTCATCCTTACACCGTCCTACCTCCTGTCTCTCTCTTCCTCTCTCTTTCACCTTTCTCTCTTTATCGCATTCTATTTTCTTCCCTCCCTCCCTTTCTCTCTCTCTCTCTCTCTCTCTCTCCTTTCTTCCCTCTTTCCTTTAATCTCTCCTCTCCCCTTCTCTTCCTTCCTTCCTTCCTTCCCTTTTCATTCTTTCCTTCCTTCCTTCTTTCTTTCCTTCCTTCCTTCCTTCCTTCCCTTTTCATTCTTTCCTTCCTTCCTTCATTCCTTTCTTCCTTCCCCTTTCATTCTTTTTTCTTCCTTCTCCGTTCATCCTGTTTGCCACAACCACAACTACCACCACAGTCACAACAACCACAACTACCACCATTACAACTACCACCCCAACCACAATTACCACCATCGTCCCACACGCCACCTGCACCACCTTCCCTACCACCACTCTCACCACTACCACAATTACCACAACTACTAAAACTATAACCACTGTCCCTACACGCTACCACCACAACCACAACTACCACAACTACCACCATTACAGTAACTACCATCATTGTCCCCTCACTCTCCCACCATCACCTCAACTACCACCACTACCACAACTACCAACATTTCTACCCCAACAACCACAACTACCAACATTTACCAGCTCAACCAACACAACTACCAACATTTACCAGCTCAACCAACACAACTACCAACATTTACCAGCTCAACTAACACAACTACCAACATTTCCACCTACCACAACTACCAACATCGCCAGACAACCAACACTTTCACAACTACAACTACTTCTACCACCACAAAAGGGTATATGACCGTGTGTGTGTGTGTGTGTGTGTGTGTGTGTGTGTGTGTGTGTGTGAGCCAATAATGACGTCGGTAATGAGGTGATTAATACAATGGTTCGCCTAATTACCCACAGGGATGTTAAGTCTAATTAATTATTGATCACACACACACACACACACACACACACATACACACACACACACACACACACACACACACACACCGCCATATACATACACACACTATATAGACGGTCTCTCTCTCTCTCTCTCTCTCTCACACACACACACACACACACACACACACACACACACATTAAACACTATTATGAACGTCAGGTTTTGTAGTCAGCTAAACTTACATACATACACACATACATACGTACTCGTACATACGCACATACAAACACACACAGACATAAACGCACATACTCATACATATATGTTTAACCATCATGGCACACCTAATGTCTGACTTGGCTCGTATCTCTGACTGGGGTAAAAATAATCTGGTTATTTTTAATGCATCTAAGACTCAGTTCTTACACCTATCAACCCGACAAAATCTTCCACAGGTATATCCACTAATGTTTAATAATATCCAGCTTAATCCTGCATCATCCTTGAACATGCTTGGGGTTTCATTTACTCGAGACTTATCTTGGAAAGATCATATTATATCTCTTGTAAAATCTGCTTCCAAGAGATTAGGTGTGCTAAGCCGACTCCATGCCTTCTTTACCCCTGCACAGTTGTTGACTCTATACAGGGGTTTTATTCGCCCCTGTGTGGAGTACAACTCTCATGTGTGGGGAGGCTCCACACATACAGCTCTTCTCAATAGGGTGGAGACAAAGGCTTTTCATCTCATCAACTCTCCTCCTCTTACTGACTCCCTTCAACCTCTGTCTCTTCGCCGCACTGTTGCATCTTTATCTCTTTTCTATCGCTACTTCAATGGTCACTGCTCCTCTGAACTGTCTGCTTGCATCCCTCCACCACTACGGCGGGCACGTAGCACCCGTCTAGCAACAAACTCTCATCCCTTTTCTGTCCAGCTCTCTAATGCAAGAGTTAAACGTTACTCCCAGCCCTTCATATATACAACTGGTCAACTCTGGAACTGTCTCCCTCTGTCTATATTTCCTACTGCCTATGACCTCCAGTCTTTCAAGCGCAGTGTGTCCAGGCATCTGGAAATGAACGGATCTTGAATTTGGCTGTTGTTTTTGTTTTTTCTTGAAGGGAACGATCTTATGGGACTCCTGGCCTTTGGTTCCTTCTTTCTTGCATAAAAAATACATACATACATATATACATACTATTACAAGCGCAGGAGCATTGTGGTGTGTATATGGATGTGATAGGAAGCGTTAGGAGAAACACACTGAGGTACTTTGGCCATGTAGAGAGGATGGAAAGTGAGAGACTGATAAGGAGAGTGTATGTGAGTGAGGTGGGGGAGAGGGAGGGGGAGGCCAAGGATGAGATGGAGGGATGGAGTGGAGAGGTATATGAGAAAGGGGTGTGTGAGCTGCGAGCAGGGCAGTGAAATGACGGGGGACAGGGCGACATGGAGGCGATTTGCTTGTGGCCACCCCTTACGGGATTAAGGCGTCTGGCAATAGATAGACATATAGACAGACAAACATACCACCTACCTACACACAATCACACACATTTTGGAAAGATAAACGGCTTCATTCACTCCCATCTAAAGTCCTTTTCCCTCCCCCTCCCACCAGCCATGCATGACCTTGACTGCGCAACGGAATTTACCCGACCAAACGCACCGATAGTCAGCCCGTCCAAGAGCCGCCATATTGCGCCAGTTTTACCCATTCTGCGGACAATATTCGTACAGTTTGGCGGGAGAGTGGCAATTAAGGCCTTCATTTGCTTGCAGAGTACCCCCCCCTCTCCGAAAATAAAAAAAATAAAAAATAACAGGAGTGGCAGAGCAGGGCAATCGTGGGAATGGTGGGCATTGGAGGCTAGGGTAGTGAAAAAAATGGCTACTCAACTGATCTCAAACGAAAATCAATAATACGCACTTCTAATTCAGTTACCCATCCTTGGCTCCATTTTCCTTATGCTCCCTGGAAACTAAATCGCTAAAGGAGAGGTGTTAAGTGCCCCAAGAAGCCTCCCATGCCAGCCAAGACACAGGCAAAGGACTCAATTAGGTCTTCCAGAATTTCCAGGTCCATTTCTCCAGCCAAACAGTTTTATTTCAGTTACCCATTCCCCGCCACCCCGTTTTCTTTCTCTTCCTACACTCTGAGAGGCAGTGTGGTCTACGATATTTACCCCGCTTTACGATATTCGCCTCCATTTACGATATTCACCTCTATTATGATATTCACTTGAGGTATTCATTTCCCTTTATGATACTTCTCTCAATAATATTCACTTAACAATATTCACTCAATATTCACTTCCATTTACCATATTCACTTCCCTTTTACGATATTTACCCCGCTTTACGATATTCACCTCGCTTTACGATATTCACCCCGCTTTACGATATTCACCTCGCTTTACGATATTCACCTCGCTTTACGATATTCACCTCGCTTTACGATATTCACTTCCCTCTGCAATACTCACTTCCCTTCACTTCCTCAAGATGGCTCCCAGTACACCATTATGTCTTAGATGGTGTGTTTAGAGCAAGAGGAGGAGGAAGAGGAAGAGGAGGAGGAGGAAGAGGAGGAGGAAGAGGAAGAAAAACATGAGGAAGAGGAGGAGGAAGAAAGGCATGAGGAGCAAGAAGAGTTGTATGATAGATGATGAGGAGGAGGAGGAGGAAGAGGAGGAGGAGGAGGAGAAGAAGAAGGACTATTATAGATGATGATGATGATAATAATAATGATGATGAGGAGGAGGAGGAGGACGAGGAAGGGCGGCAGCTGCAGAAAAACTGAAAATGACTATGTACAATTATCAGCAAAACTCCTGTACCCTTTGTAATACCCATAAATAAACAAGTCTATCTATGTATTGCCAGGCGCCTTAATCCCGTAAGGGGTGGCCACAAACAAATCGCCTCCATGTCGCCCTGTCCCCCGCCATTTTCATTGCCCTGCTCCCAGCTCACACCCCCCTCTTTCATATACCTCTCCACCCCATCCCTCCATCAACATTATTATTATTATTATTATTATTATTATTATCATTATTGTTGTTATTATTATTATCCTGGCCTTTCTTCCCACCGAGAGAGAGAGAGAGAGAGAGAGAGAGAGAGAGAGAGTGTGTGTGTGTGTGTGTGTGTGTGTGTGTGTGTGTGTGTGTGTGTGTGTGTGTGTGTGTGTGTGTGTGTGCGTAACTGCTGAACCCCAGGACATCACACACACAACCCACGCACACACAAGCCGGATTTCCGAGGCATACACAGCGGAAAATACTTACATGCTCTACACACGCCTGCAGTCACGCACACGTAATCTCTCTCTCTCTCTCTCTCTCTCTCTCTCTCTCCTTGTATATCTATATTTGTGTATCTCTCTGTATATGTATAAACACACACACACACACACACACACACACACACACACACAGGCAAAGAGAGAGAGAGAGAGAGAGGGAGAGAGAGAGAGAGAGAGAGAGAGAGAGGGGGGGGAGCAGGGGGGTCCTGTCAACCGCACTGCAGACTGGTAGGGGAGGGGAGGGAAAGGGGGAGGGGAGGGAAAGGGGGAGGAGAGGGAAAGGGGGAGGAGAGGGAGGAGAGACAAGATACAGATGAGGAAGAAGGGGGGAGGAGGAGAGGAAGAAGAAGGAGAAGACGAAGAGGAAGGAGGAGGAGGAGGAGGAGGACGGAAGGAAGCAGGAGGTGAATGAAAAGGAAGGAGAACAGGAGGAGAAGGAGGAGGAAGAGGTGGAGGAGGAGGAGGAGGAGGAGGAGGAGGAGGAGGAAAAGGAGAAGAGGAGGAGGAAAAGGAGAAGAGGAGGAGGAGGAGGAGAAGAGGAGGAGGAGGAGAAGAGGAGGAGGAGGAGTCATGAAGGTCTCCCCGTAACTACATCAATATAGTTCTTAGCAAACCGCCATGATGAGCAAGAAATATATAAGAAAATAGGATTCCAAAATTTGTGTCTATTGATTGACCTTTGACCCCCCCAAAAAAAAAATCCAAAAATGAAAAAAAAAAAATGAATCCAAAAATAAAAAATCGAAAAAATCCAAAAATAAAAAATTGAAAAAATCCAAAAATAAAAAATTGAAAAAATCCAAAAATAAAAAATTGAAAAAATCCAAAAATAAAAAATCGAAAAAAATCCAAAAATAAAAAATAAAAAAAATCCAAAAATAAAAAATCGAAAAAATCCAAAAAAATCGAAAAAATCCAAAAATAAAAAATCCAAAAAAAAACCAAAAAATCCAAAAATAAAAAAGAATCGAAAAATGAAAAATCGAAAAAATATTTATCTGGGTTATTTCTCAAAAGAATAATATTATATAAATAAAATGATGAAGAGGAGAGAGAATTAAAGTGTTTGAGAGAGAGAGAGAGAGAGAGAGGGGGGGGAGGGGAGACGAGGAATGATGAGGGAAAACAAGAGAGGGAAGGAGAGGAATGGAGGGGGGAGGGGGAGGGGAAGGAGAGAAGGGAGGAGGGGGAGGGAAGGAGAGAAGGGAGGAGGGGGAGGGAAGGGGAGAAGGGAGGAGGGGGAGGGAAGGGGAGGGAAGGGGAGAAGGGAGGAGGGGGAGGGAAGGGGAGGGAAGAGAAGGTCTGTTGGGGAGGGATGGTGAGAGGAGAGGTAAGGGGAGGGGGAGAGAGACTGGGAGAGGGGAGGGGAGGGGAGAAAGGGAGGGGGAGGGGATGGAAATGAGGGAAGAGATGTGAGAGTGGGATGAGGGAGGGGAGGGGAGGGGAGGGGAGGGGAGGGGAGGGGAGGGGAGGGGACAGGCAGGGTCTGGTGTGAATTATTCATCCCCCTGAACACAGGCACACGACACCACCCTGCCTACACCTTCCTCCTGCCTCACCCTGCCTGCCTACACCTTCCTCCTGCCTCACCCTGCCTGCCTACACCTTCCTCCTGCCTCACCCTGCCTGCCTACACCTTCCTCATGCCTCACCCTACCTACCTACACCTTCCTCCTGCCTCACCCTGCCTGCCTACACCTTCCTCCTGCCTCACCCTGCCTACCTACACCTTCCTCCTGCCTCACCTTGCCTGCCTCTCATGCCTACACTTTTTTCCTGCCTTACCCTGCCTGCCTACACCTTCATCCTGCCTCACCCTGCCTGCCTCTCATGCCTACACCTTTTTCCTGCCTTACCCTGCCTGCCTGCACCTTCCGTCTTCCTGTCTTTCATGCCTACACTTTCCTCCTGCCTCACCCTGCCTGCCTCCTATCAAACATCCCGCCTCACATGTTTTCCTGACTTTCCTCCGTGCCTCCCTGCCTGCCTGACATCCTGCCTCCCCCATCTCTTGTCTAACTTCCTCCTCCACCTGCCTGCCTGCCTTTCTCCTGCCTCACCCAGTCTCCTACTTGATTTCCTGCCTCACCTCCCTGCCTGCCTTCCTCCTGCCTCACCCTATCTCCTACCTCACCTGTCTCTCTGCCTGACTTCCCTGCCTAGGTTTCTTATGTGCCTTGTTTCCTACTCTGCCTAACCTCCTTCCTTCTGCCTAACCCCTCTGCCTCACCTGCCTCCCCCGTGCCTAACCTTCCCGTCTATTTCATTCGCTTTCCCCTCCACGAGAGAGAGAGAGAGAGAGAGAGAGAGAGAGAGAGAGGCGGTGGCTCAATCGGTAGAGAGGTGGCCTGCAGTCCTTACAGACCCAGGTTCAAATCCCGGCTGGGGCAGGGAACAGTTTAAGGATTTGAATTTCATTAAATCAGGCTTTACTGATCTACCAGAAGACCCGCCGACATGTCGTAAAAATACCCCTGCTAATACCAATACACCAGTCCTGTATGAGACAGCCCTAGCATGTATTCAATATGGACGGTGGGTGTTAGTGCCATAAAAATACCCCCGCTAATACCAATACACCAGTCCTGTATGAGACAGCCCTAGCATGTATTCAATATGGACGGTGGGTGTTAGCGCCGAAGTGGTGACATGTAGAGGTGTATGGTATGTAGGAGGACTGCTGGGCCTTGATAGCAGGCTGTGAAGCCTATGCCCAGAGTCGGACACACACACACACACACACACACACACACACACACACACACACACACATACAAACACAAACACACACATATAGGCTATACAAACACACAAAACACGAATACACACAAACATACACATACACACACACACGCACACAAACATCCACACTGCTCCTGTGCTGTGGTAGTTGTGGTAGCAGATGATTGTGGTGGTCGAGATGGTTGGTGGTGGTAGTGGTGGACATGAACAGGTGATAGCTGTGGTAGTTGGTGGTGGTAGTTGTGGTAGGTGGCGGTAGTAGTTGTGGTAGGTGACTGTGGTAGTTGTGGTGGTGGTGGTGGTGGTGGTGGTGGTAGTGGTGGTGGTGGTGATGGTGATGATGATGATGATTGTGATGATGATGGTGATGGTGGTGGTGATGATAATGATGATGATGGTGATGATGGTGATGATGATGATGATGATGGTGATGATGATGATGATGATAATGATGATGGTGGTGGTGATGATGATGATGATGATGATGATGATGATGATGATGATGATGATGATGATGGTGATGATGATGGTGGTGATGATGATAATGATAATGATGATGATGATGATGGTGATGATGAAGGTGATGATGATGATAATGATGATGATGATGATGGTGATGATGATGATGATGATTATACTATACTCCTTTCACCTTAACTTGGCCCAGATTTTCGTCCTTTGGCAGCTTATTTCACGTAGCTCAGTGGCAGAAAAAGACAATACTACGGCTCTACATCCTTCCCATAGCACTTCTTCGTGACTAGGGAGGGCAATTTTGGGCCAAGTTAAGGTGAAAGGAGTATAGACGAACTGAAGGGGAAATTACCAGGCAAACGCAATCTATTTATCTATCTATCTATCTATCTATTGCCAGACGCCATAATCCCGTAAGGGGTGGCCATTTGACTTTGAGTTAGTTGTTTTACGGGGAGGGGCACTAACCCTCCACCAACCCACTTGTTGACACGTAGGAAACACGTATGGTTTGGTTATATGGTTACCACCCAGCGTTGTAAATGGTTTCTTGGCTTACAGGAAACCATTAGGCTTGTCACTCAATGTAAAGCCACCTGTAAAGGAAAGAAAAGCAATAAGAAGTGACAGGAAAGATGGGAGAAATAGGAAGAGAGGAGGACAGACACAGAAAAAGAATGATAAAGGCTAAGGAAGAAGTAGGCAGCACTACATCAAGTGAGTGGATGATGGTGAGAAATAGGAAGAGAGGAGGACAGGCACAGAAAAAGAATGATAAAGGCTAAGGAAGAAGTAGGCAGCGCTACATCAAGTGAGTGGATGATGGTGAGAAATAGGAAGAGAGGAGGACAGGCACAGAAAAAGAATGATAATGGCTAAGGAAGAAGTAGGCAGCGCTACATCAAGTGAGTGGATGATGGTGAGAAATAGGAAGAGAGGAGGGCAGGCACAGAAAAAGAATGATATAGGCTAAGGAAGAAGTAGGCAGCACTACATCAAGTGAGTGGATGATGGTGAGAAACAGGAAGATAGGAGGGCAGGCACAGAAAAAGAATGATATAGGCTAAGGAAGAAGTAGGCAGCACTACATCAAGTGAGTGGATGACGGTCGCCACCACCTACCACTACAAACACAATCACCTCTGACTCATAAGAAGGTCTGATTCAATGTTATTTATCTCAAAGGCAAGATTATAAAAGAAATATACATAACATGATAAAGTAACGCTGTCTGTCTTACCTCTTCCCTTCCTATAAAATTTCCCCCTCCCTCTCTCTCTCTCTCTCTCTCTCTCTCTGTTTATACCTAACTTCCAAGTCTACCTACCTACCTACCCTCTTATACCTCCTTTACAAGCCTACCTACCTCTTCTGTCTATACTTGCCTCAAAGACTGCCTACCTACGTACCTACCTACCTATCTATCTACCGGCCAACCCTACCAACTTGATATCTACCCTCCCTACCTACCTGCCTGCACATACTCCACAAGTTTGCCTATCCACCTTGTCTGCCTACCTCGTGCCTCAGCTGTTTACCTGCCTAACCCTCTTATCCTCCTGTTTAACTCTCTCATCCTCCTGCCTAACCCTCTCATCTTCCTGCCTAACCCTCTCATCTTCCTGCCTAACCCTCTCATCTTCCTGCCTAACCCTCTCATCCTCCTGCCTAACCATCTCATTCTCCTGCCTGCCTTCCTGCCTTCCTTTGTCATACACCTGCCTCCTGATTACCTGCCTCTCACACGCCACTTGCCTCATACACCTGCCTACCCCCTCCCTGCCTCACCTCTTCCCGTGCCTCACCATCACATCTAACACCCCACACCTGCCTCACCACCACACCTGCCTCGCCACCACACCTGCCTCACTACCACACCTGCCTAAGTACCACATTCCCCTCAGCACCACACTTGCCTCACCTCACACCAGCCTCGCCACCACACCTGCCTCACCACCACACCACCAGACCTACCTCACCACCACACCACCAGACCTACCTCACCACCACACCTGCCTAACCACAACACCTGCCTCAGCCCACACCTACCTCCCCCCCATACCTCCCTCACAAATCTGCCTAACCACAACACCTGCTCACCACCACACCTGCCTCACTACCAAACCTAGTTCACCCCCACACCTTCCCTACTCCACACCAGCCTCACCACCACCAAAATACCTGTCTGCCCATCTTCATCTATTTATCTACCTATCTATTTATCTATCTCTCAGTCTGCCTACCTACACACGAGGTGGGGGGGGGAGTGAGGCTAGTAAAGAGAGAGTAAGACAGTGGGGAAGAGGGAAGCCATAGTGAGTGAAAGACCTCTCTCTCTCTTTTTCTCTTTCTCTCTCTCTCTCTCTCTCTCTCTCTCAAGAGGAGGGTTAACTTCTCTATCTATCTTTCTATCTAGTATCGATCTATCTATGCAAGTCTATTTATCTATCTACCCGTCTATCTACTGATCTTTTTCTATCTATCTATCTATCTATATATTCATGACCCTTCCTTACATACTATTTCCTCTTCTCTCTCTTTCACTTTCTCTCTCTCACTCTCTCTCTCTCTCTCTCTCTCTCTCTCTCTCTCTCTCGGTAAACAGCTTTAAGGTATTGACAAGGAACTGAGCAATACCAAACAAGCGATGTCCCCCCTTCTTCCTCTTCTCCTCAACCTTCTTCTTCTTCTTCCCCTCCTCCTCCTTCCTCTCCTCCTCTTCCTTCGTCTTCTTCTCCCCCTCCTCCTTCCTTCATCTTCTCTTCCTACTTCTTCTTCTCCTGCTCCCTCCTTTCGACCTGTGATGGGCTGTGGATCACTGAGGGTCCCTGTTAGTCAAGTGACCACCATCGGGATTTTTTTAATGTACCAGGGGTCACTGCTTCAGGATGAAACTTGTGTACTTGTCCCACATGGGAGAGTTCCTTGTCTCAGTGGAGCAAACGGAGCTGGGGCCTGATTGACTGCTGCCTACCTTAAAAGCGCCAGGCAAGGCTGCTGCACCACCCCTAAACATCCACACTGTGCAGTGTGTAGCTTCCACGTTATGTCCACAGACTTCCCATTAACTCAATGTAACAGGTTTATAATGTCATGCCGTAACTATTATTTTATTTGTTTACTTTCTCTTTCAGGTTACTCTATCGGGTAGCTTATAGATAAAGTATTATAGAATGTGACTTTTCCTTTCCAGTGTTTCCTATAAAATTTCCATGTCAGTTTTTCCATGCTGCATGGTGGTTTTTCTCACTTTTTCCTGGAGGGTTTGGTGGTGGGGGGAGCCTTCTTGCTTTACTATCCTTATCCTTCAACATGTAGAGTTAGATCTTGTAGTCATAGTCTTGCTTTACTATCCTTATCCTTCAGCATGTAGAGTTAGATCTTGTAGTCATAGTCTTGCTTTACTATCCTTATCCTTCAGCATGTAGAGTTAGATCTTGTAGTCATAGTCTTGCTGTACTATCCTTATCCTTCAGCATGTAGAGTTAGATCTTGTAGTCATAGTCTTGCTGTACTATCCTTATCCTTCAGCATGTAGAGTTAGATCTTGTAGTCATATCCTTGCTTTACAATCCTTATCCTTCAGCATGTAGAGTTAGATCTTGTAGTCATAGTCTTGCTGTACTATCCTTATCCTTCAGCATGTAGAGTTAGATCTTGTAGTCATAGTCTTGCTGTACTATCCTTATCCTTCAGCATGTAGAGTTAGATCTTGTAGTCATAGTCTTGCTGTACTATCCTTATCCTTCAGCATGTAGAGTTAGATCTTGTAGTCATAGTTTTGCTTTACTATCCTTATCCTTCAGCATGTAGAGTTAGATCTTGTAGTCATAGTCTTGCTGTACTATCCTTATCCTTCAGCATGTAGAGTTAGATCTTGTAGTCATAGTCTTGCTGTACTATCCTTATCCTTCAGCATGTAGAGTTAGATCTTGTAGTCATAGTCTTGCTTACCTATCCTTATCCTTCAGCATGTAGAGTTAGATCTTGTAGTCATAGTCTTGCTTACCTATCCTTATCCTTCAGCATGTAGAGTTAGATCTTGTAGTCATAGTTTTGCTTTACTATCCTTATCCTTCAGCATGTAGAGTTAGATCTTGTAGTCATAGTCTTGCTGTACTATCCTTATCCTTCAGCATGTAGAGTTAGATCTTGTAGTCATAGTCTTGCTTTACTATCCTTATCCTTCAGCATGTAGAGTTAGATCTTGTAGTCATAGTCTTGCTGTACTATCCTTATCCTTCAGCATGTAGAGTTAGATCTTGTAGTCATAGTCTTGCTTTACTATCCTTATCCTTCAGCATGTAGAGTTAGATCTTGTAGTCATAGTCTTGCTGTACTATCCTTATCCTTCAGCATGTAGAGTTAGATCTTGTAGTCATAGTCTTGCTGTACTATCCTTATCCTTCAGCATGTAGAGTTAGATCTTGTAGTCATAGTCTTGCTGTACTATCCTTATCCTTCAGCATGTAGAGTTAGATCTTGTAGTCATAGTCTTGCTGTACTATCCTTATCCTTCAGCATGTAGAGTTAGATCTTGTAGTCATAGTCTTGCTTTACTATCCTTATCCTTCAGCATGTAGAGTTAGATCTTGTAGTCATAGTCTTGCTGTACTATCCTTATCCTTCAGCATGTAGAGTTAGATCTTGTAGTCATAGTCTTGCTGTACTATCCTTATCCTTCAGCATGTAGAGTTAGATCTTGTAGTCATAGTCTTGCTGTACTATCCTTATCCTTCAGCATGTAGAGTTAGATCTTGTAGTCATAGTCTTGCTGTACTATCCTTATCCTTCAGCATGTAGAGTTAGATCTTGTAGTCATAGTCTTGCTGTACTATCCTTATCCTTCAGCATGTAGAGTTAGATCTTGTAGTCATAGTCTTGCTGTACTATCCTTATCCTTCAGCATGTAGAGTTAGATCTTGTAGTCATAGTCTTGCTTTACTATCCTTATCCTTCAGCATGTAGAGTTAGATCTTGTAGTCATAGTCTTGCTGTACTATCCTTATCCTTCAGCATGTAGAGTTAGATCTTGTAGTCATAGTCTTGCTGTACTATCCTTATCCTTCAGCATGTAGAGTTAGATCTTGTAGTCATAGTCTTGCTTTACTATCCTTATCCTTCAGCATGTAGAGTTAGATCTTGTAGTCATAGTCTTGCTGTACTATCCTTATCCTTCAGCATGTAGAGTTAGATCTTGTAGTCATGGTCTTCTCTGTAACAAGCAGCCTCGAAAGGACCATAAGGTCTGTTGCTGTTTGCTTTCCTGTGTAATCCAATGTAATCCTCCTCCTCTTCCTTCTACCTACATAGTCCTCTTCCCTTTTTCTTTTCCTCCTCCTCCTCTTCCTTCTTCCTACAGTCCTCTTCCCTTTTTCCTCTTCCTCCTCCTCTTCCACCTCCTCCTTCTTCCTACAGTCCTCTTTTCTTTCTCTTCTTCTTCCTCCCCCTCCTCCTCCTCTTCCTCCTCACCATCTCCACCTCTCTCAAGTTTTCACAGCCTTCAAGATCTTAGGCAAGAGTACTCCCAGTCCTTCATTTATGCAACAGGTCAACTCTGGAACTGTCTCCCTCTGTCTGTATTTCCTACTTCCTATGATCTCCAGCGTATGCAACAGGTCAACTCTGGAACTGTCTCCCTCTGTATTTCCTACTTCCTATGACCTACAATGTATGCAACAGGTCAACTCTGGAACTGTCTCCCTCTGTCTGTATTTCCTCTTCCTATGATCTCCAGCGTATACAACAGGTCAACTCTGGAACTGTCTCCCTCTGTCTGTATTTCCTCTTCCTATGATCTCCAGCGTATACAACAGGTCAACTCTGGAACTGTCTCCCTCTGTCTGTATTTCCTACTGCCTATGACCTCCAGTCTTTCAAACGCAGTGTGTCCAGGCATCTCGAAATGAACGCATCTTGAATTTGGCTCTCTTTTGTATTGCTTTTGTTTTTTCTTGGAGGGAACGGTTTGCGGGTTCAGCCTTTGGTTCCTTCTTCCTTGCATTAAAAAAAAATTCAAGGTGACACAAGAGACTTAGCAACACATCCTAACCGACTCATTCTGCCTGTAACGCCATAATAATATCCTGTTGTATATTAACGATAGACATAAGACAGGAAACTTGATAGATATTTAAAGAGAGAAAATAATCTTACAGGAAAATGTTAGGCTGCTGTGTTAAATAAATCGCTGAGGAAAAGGGATTAAGATGTAGACTTGCCTCCCCCCCCCGTGCACTCCCCCCTCCCTCCTTTTCCACAATCGTCTCTCCCCTCCTCCTCCTTCCCCTCCTCTCACTGATTCGTCTCTCTCTCTCTCTCTCTCTCTCACACACACACACACACATCCACCCCTCTCCATCACGTACCCAACTTCTCTCTCACTCACCACTCCTATTTCAACCTCTCTCTCTCTCTCTCTCTCTCTCTAATCCTCTTACACATTATATTTCTCCTTTCAGTCCCTTCCCCTTACTGCCCTTCCAGGAATTCCTCTCTCTCTCTCTCTCCCTTTTCTCTCTTACTCCTCTCTCCCCTTCCAATTTCTCTCTCTTTCTCTCTCTCTTTCTCTCTCTCTCTTCCATGTCCCTGTCACTCCTCTCTCCTTTCCCAATATCTCACTCTCTTCTCTACCTTCCTATATTCTCTCTCTCTCTCTCTCCCATTTCTCTATTACTCCTCTCTCCCCTTCCTGTATTCTCTCTCTCTCTCTCTCTCTCTCTCTCTCTCTCTCTCTCTCTCTCTCTTTCTCTCTCTCTCACGTAATCTAATCTCATTTCTCATTCTCCCAACTCTCCACTTCTTTCACCTTCCCTCTTCCTCCTCCTCTGCTTTCCTCTCATTCTTCTTCTTCTTCTCCTTCCTGTTATTATTATTATTATTATTACTACGATTATTATTATTATTATTATTATTATTATTATTATTATTATTATCATTACTACGACTACTGGTCGGCCAGGTGTGTGTGTGTGTGTGTGTGTGTGTGTGTGTGTGTGTGTGTGTGTGTGTGTGTGTAATTCACCGTGTCGGTCAGGATCACTTGATGGTCGTGATGGTCAGCTTTTACCCTCCCGGAAGGGAGCTGAGAGCTCATATAGTCCGATCTAAGGGCAAGGCTGTGACCTTTACACACGCACACACCCGTCCCCTTGCTCAAGGGGGACAGTAACCATTCACTTCGTCAGTGAAACTTTTCGCAACCTGAGCGAGGCGCGAACTCCCGTCTACCAGATGGCAAGCGAGAACGTTACCACTGAGCCAGCGAGCGGTGTGTGTGTGTGTGTGTGTGTGTGTGTGTGTGTGTGTGTGTGTGTAAAATACTTATCATTCAATCAACTCTCACACATTCCCATCCTCTCTCTCTCTCTCTCTTTTTCCGCAGTGCTGCATCTCTCTCTCTCTCTCTCTCTCTCTCTCTCTCTCTCTCTCTCTCTCTCTCTCATCCACCCTGGAGGAAGCTGTCACACACACTGCCTTCCTGTCCTCTTTAAACTCTCTCTCTCTCTCTCTCTCCCATT
>NC_137001.1:23749874-23757374 GCF_032717465.1 Coenobita brevimanus | reverse complement strand
ACTTTCACATACTCAATCACATACTTTCACATACTCAATCACATACTTCCACATACTCAATCACATACTCAAAATGTCACATACATTCACATACTCATATTCACATACTTTCATATACTGCAAATCACATACTTTCACATACCACATTCACATACTTCACACTCAACATATTCACATACTTTCACATACTCTAAATCACATACTTTCACATACGCTACATCACATACCTTCACATACTCTACATCACATACTTTCACATACCCAATCTCACATACTCTAAATCACATACTTTCACATTCTCTAAATCACATACTTTCACATACTCAAAATATCAAATACTTTCACATATATTCACATACTTTCACATACTCAAAATATCACATGCTTTCACATACTCTAAATCACATGCTTTCACATACTCAAAATCACATACTTTCACATACTCAAATACTTTCACATATATTCACATACTTTCACATACTCACATTCACATACTTTCACATACTCAAATACTTTCACATATATTCACATACATTAACATACTTTCACATACTGTCAATCACATACATTCACATACTCTCAATCACATACTTTCACATAACACTTCAAAACAACAACAAAAACAACAAAAACAACACAGGGAGTCTGGGTGGAGGGGGAGGGGGGAGGGGGAAAGGGGGGCTTAAGAATTTCCCCAAGACATTCGTAAGATACTTTATAATTCTGACTTAAAACACTTTATAATTCTGACTTAAGACACTTTATAATTCTGACTTAAGACACTTTATAATTCTGACTTAAGACACTTTATAATTCTGACTTAAGACACTTTATAATTCTGACTTAAGACACTATAAATTCTGACTTAAGACACACTATAATTCTGACTTAAGACACTTTATAATTCTGACTTAAGACAGTTTATAAATTCTGACTTAAGACACTTTATAATTCTGACTTAAGACACACTATAATTCTGACTTAAGACACTATAAATTCTGACTTAAGACACTTTATAATTCTGACTTAAGACACTTTATAATTCTGACTTAAGACACTTTATAATTCTGACTTAAGACACTTTATAAATTCTGACTTAAGACACTATAAATTCTGACGTAAGTAATTCCTAAGACAGTTTATAAATTCTGACTTACTTAGAATTACTTATATTGACCTACTTCAGTCCCCTCAGCCTTATCCTCCTTCTCTCTCTCTTTCTTTCTCTCTCTCTCTCAACACCAGACCCACTTCACACATTCTCTTTATCGACTTATTTTATTCCTCTCTCTCTCTCTCTCTCTCTCTCTCTCTCTCTTTCTTTCTCTCTCTCTGGTCTGAAATTTTCCTCTCTTCCACATCCTACTCTCTTTCCTCCTCCCCTTTCTGCCCTTTCCTCCCCTCTACTATTTCCCTTCTCCCCTCCCCTTCCCTCTCCTCCCCTTTCATTTCCCCTTCCTCCCTTCTCACTCTTCCTCCCTTCTCCCTCACTCCTTCCCCACCCTTCCTCTCCTTCCCTCCCCTCTCCCCTTCCTCCCTTCTTTTCCACCCTTCCCTCCCTCTTCTATCACTCTTCCCCTCTCCTCCTCTCCCCTCCCTCCCCTCCCACCCTTCCCTCTTCTCCCCTCTCTCCTTCCCCACCCTTCCCTCCCCTCCTCTCCTTTCCTCCCCTCTCCCCTCCCCTCATTCAGGAAGGGGGGAGGGGGAGTCAAAATGGCGAAATTTAATGGTCTAGAAAGAGGTCAGGTTTAATAGTAAATTATGCCTCCCTCTCTCTCTCTCTCTCTCTCTCTCTCTCTCACTCTCTCTCTCTCTCCATATCCACTTCGCACATATCCTTTAATTTCTCTTCTCTTCTCTCTCTCTCTCTCTCTCTCTCTCTCTCTCTCTCTCTCTCTCTCTCTCTCACCCACTGCCTTTAAGATTCCTCCTGGCCTCCCTCTATTTCTCTTTCTCTCTCTCTCTCTCTCTCTCTCTCTCTCTCTCTCTCTCTCTCTCTCTCTCTCTCTCACTCACTGCCTTTAAGATTCCTCCTGGCCTCCCTCTATTTCTCTCTCTCTCTCTCTCTCTCTACGACCAAAGCGACCCATTGAGAGAGAGAGAGAGAGAGAGAGAGAGAGAGAGAGAGAGAGAGAGAAAGAGAGAGAGTAAATAGTGAGGAAAGGAGATAAGAGTGAGAAAGGAGAGAGGGTGATAACGAGGATTGAGAGAGAGAGAGAGAGAGAGAGAGAGAGAGAGAATCCTTCCCTACTTCCCCTCCACATGCTCTGGCTTAACCTCTCTCTCATTTGTCATAATTCTTCGTCCCTCTTCCTCACATATCGCTCACTTTCTCACAAATTATCATTATTATATATCTATTTGCATATACACTTTATATCAGAGGTATAATAATAATAATAATAATAATAATAATAATAATAAAATCATCATCATCATCGCCATCATCATAATATTCACGATGATGATGATGATGATGATAATAATAATAATAATAATAATAATAATAATAATAATAATAATAAAAATAATCGTACTGAAAAGGTTGGGTAATCCCCCTCTTCTCTCTCTCTCTCTCTCTCTCTCTCTCTCTCCTGCAGTCCACCATCGTCCTTTCGGGGGATAGGGAGGGAGTTGAGGGACATGTGTATTACCAGGCAGCTCCACCACCCAGTTATATCAGTGCCACCACGTGAAGGCGACCCTCACATACACCAACCTACCTGTCGTCCTTACCTGAGAAAACTGCCTAATTAACCTGCCTACCTATCCCAGCCTGATACTCTGCCTACCCACCTACCTGCCTCCCTTACACATCTGCCTAACCCTGCCTGGCCACATATCTGCCTGCCTAACACATCTGTCTAAGCCTGCCTACAACAATGCCTACCTACTCTGGCGTATTTGCCTGCCTAACCCCATCTGCCAAAGTCTGCCTACCTAATCCTGCCTAACCCCGCTACCTAATCTATTCCACCTGCCTGCCTGCCTAACCCCATCTGCCTGTCTGCCTGCCTTCTGCCTACCTGCCTGCCTAACCCCATCTGCCTAAGCCTGCCTGACTGCTATATCTGCACAAGTGGTCATATTTTCATGGGCTTTGCGTTAGGTAGTGACGTCAGCGGCTGCCTCGCTATTCTAGGCAGGGAAGGTCACCAGGAAGGCCACGGAGGGGGTAGGCAGGCAGGGGAGGCAGGCAGGGGGAGGCAAGAGGAAGGTAGGTAGGTAGGGAGAGGCAAGAAGGGAGAAAGAAAGGCAGGAAGGCAGAGACAAGGAAGGTAGGCAGACAGGAAGGGAGAGGCGAGAGGGTAGGCAAGTAGCATGAAGGGAGGTAGGTAAGCAAGGGAAGGCAAGAGGAAAGTAGGCAGGCAGGGAGAGGCAAGAGGAAGGCAGGTAGGCAGGAGGAGGCAAGAGGAAGCTAGGCAGGCAGGGAGGGTAGGCATGAAGGGAGGTAGGTAGGCAGGGAGAGGCAAAAGGAAGGTAGGTAGGCAAGGAGGGTAGGTATGAAGGGAGGGAAGGCAAGAGGGAGGTAGGTAGGGAAGGTAAGGCAGGAGGGAGGTAGGTAGGGAAGAGAAGGGAAGGGGAGGAAGAAAGGGGAGGGCTGGGGGGGGAGGAAAAAGGGGAGGAAGGGAGGGGAAGAAAGGAGGATTGGGGAGGGGAGAGGAAAAAGGGAGAGCATGGGAGGGGAGGAAAGGGGGAGGGGGAGAGGATGGGGAGAGAGAGAGAGAGAGGGGGGGGAGGAATTAGAGGGGAAGGGGGAGGGGAGGAGAAAGATCGAACCAGTTTGAGTCAAGATAACAGACAGTAGACACAGAGGCGCCCTACACTACTTGACCTCTCTCTCTCTCTCTCTCTCTCTCTCTCCTTCTTCTTCTTCTTCTCCCTCCCTCTCTCTTTCTTTTCTTCTTCCCTCCCTCCCTCCATCCCTCTCTCTTCCTCCCTTCATGTCTCCCTCCCCTCCTCTTCCTTCCTCCTCCTCTTCCTTCCTTCTCTTCTTCCTCCCTCCCTCTCTCCCCTCCTCTTCCTTCCTTCTCTTCTTCCTCCCTCCCTCTCCCCTCCTCTTCCTTCCTTCTCTTCTTCCTCCCTCCCTCTCTCCCCTCCTCTTCCTTCCTTCTCTTCTTCCTCCCTCCCTCTCTCCCCTCCTCTTCCTTCCTTCTCTTCTCCCTCCCTCTCTCCCCTCCTCTTCCTTCCTTCTTTTCTTCCTCCCTCCCTCTCTCCCCTCCTCTTCCTTCCTTCTCTTCTTCCTCCCCCCCTCCCCTCCTCTCCCTTCCTTTAACCTTGTAATCCCCTCCCTCCCTATTCTCTCCCTACCCCACCCAGCTCAATAATCTCTCTCTCTCTCTCTCTCTCTCTCTCTCTCTCTCTCTCTCTCTCTCTCTCTCCAATTAGTGTCTGTGGTATTCAAAATAGTCACTGAAGAGAGGTAAGTAGCAGAGGAGAGGAGAGGAGAGAAGAGGAGAGAAGAGGTGAGGAGAAGAGAGGAGAAGAGAAGAGAGGAGAGGAGAGGAGAGAGGCGAGGGGAGAGAAGAGGTGAGGAGAGGAGAGGAGAAGAGAGGAGAAGAGATGAGAAGAGAGGAGAGAGGCGAGGGGAGAGGAGAGGAGAGGAGAGGAGAGGAGAGGGGAGGGGAGGGGAGGGAAGAAGAAAGGAAGAGAAGAAGAGAGAAAATAGGAGACGAGAGGAGAGAAATTGAAGAGAGAATGAAGGAAAGAAAAGAGGAAAAGAGAACGAAAGAGAGGGGAAGGGAGGGGGGGAAAAAGAGGGGAGAGAAAAGGGAAGAGGGGAAGGGGAAGAGGGAAAAGGGAGGAGAGGGAAGGGGAGGGGGGAGGAAAGAAGGAGGGAAGGGGAAGGAAGGGAGGAAAGGACGAGAGGGAAGGGGAGGGGAGGGAAGGGAGAGACAAGAGAGGAGAGGGGAGAGGAGGGGAGGGAGAGACAAGAGAGGAGAGGGGAGAGGAGGGGAGGGGAAGGGAGGAAAGGAAGGGGAATAAAGGGAGAGGGGAGGGGAGGTGGAGGGGAGGGGAGGGATGAGAGGGGGAATGTGGTACAAGAGGAAATGACGCATCAAGAGGGAGGGGAGGGGAGGGGAGGGGAGGGGAGGAGAGGGGAGGGGAGGGGAGGCATACAAATAAAGAATATAAATGAATGTTATAGAGCAGGAGGAGGAGGAGGAGGAGGAGGAGGAGGGTGTTAGAAAACGAGAGTTCAATAATAATAATAATAATAATAATAATAATAATAATGAGAGAGAGAGAGAGAGAGAGAGTTACACAGACCACACAGTCCTTATGGTCCCTACTAATACACAGCTATAACTACTGGAGAAAGAGACAAGGATAGCACAGCAGAAGGCTCTCTCCCCCACCCTCCAGACCCTCCGGAATCAGCCGTACAGGAAACAAGAGAGGAAATCTGAAGGAAATTTTATAGGATAGGAAGAAAGCAGAATAATATAGCCACATACTAACTCTATCCATGATCTTATAACTTTTTTTTTAAATATATAATAGATGAAAAGAATGTCCTATCTATCTATCTATTGCCAGACGCCTCTATCCCTTACACGGGGTGGCCACAAACAAATCGCCTCCACGTCACCCTGTCCCCCAATTTCACTGTTTATCTATTTGCTTTAAATGTAGAGAAGAATATCTATTAGAGAGAGAGAGAGAGAGAGAGAGAGAGAGAGAGAGAGAGAGAGAGAGAGAGAGAAGGTGGGGTTAAGAGGTGAAGACAGGGGAGAAGGAGGGAGGAAAGACGAAAAAGGGAGCAAGGGAAGGGGAGGGAGGGAGGAAAGACGAAGGAAGGGAGGGAGGGAGGAGGAAAGAGGGATAAGGAAGTGAGAGGGAGAAGACATGAGGAGAGGAAGGGGAGGGGGAGAAGGAGGAAGTGGAGGGATGGAGGGGAAAGGGCAGGGGAGGGGGGGAGGGAAAATGACGTCAGAATAGAACGTAATGAGAGAGAGAGAGAGAGAGAGAGAGAGAGAGAGAGAGAGAGAGAGAGAGAGAGAAATATTATCAAAAAGCAAAAAAAAAACAATATCTCATGTAAAAAGAGAGGAAAAAGAGAGAGGAATTAGAGAGAAAGAGAGAAAAAGAGGAAGAAAGGAGGGAGGAAGGAAGGAAGGAAGAGGGAGGGAAGAAGATTGAAGGAAGGAAGAGGGAGGGAAGAAGGATGAAGGAAGGAAGAGGGAGGGAAGAAGAATGAAGGAAGGAAGAGGGAGGGAAGAAGAATGAAGGAAGGAAGAGGGAGGGAAGAAGGATGAAGGAAGGAAGAGGGAGGGAAGAAGGATGAAGGAAGGAAGAGGAAGGGAAGAAGAATGAAGGAAGAAAGAGGGAGGGAAGAAGAATGAAGGAAGAAAGAGGGAGGGAAGAAGGAAGAAGGAAAGAAAGAAGGGAAGGAAGGAAGGTAAAGTCAAGGAGAAAGAAGGAAGGAGGGAGGGAAGGGAGGAAGGAAGGAAGGAAAGAAGGAAGGAAGGAAGGAAAGAAGGAAGGAAGGAAGGAAAGAAGGAAGGAAGGAAGGAAGGAAGGAAGGAAAGAAGGAAGGAAAGAAGGAAGGAAGGAAGGAAAGAAGGAAGGAAGGAAGGAAAGAAGGAAGGAAGTGAAGGACAAAGGGGAGATGAAAAACAGGGTGAAGGAAGGAAATGAATAAGGAATGAAGGAAAAAGGAAGAAACTGGAGAAGAAAATGAGAATGAAGGAAGGAATGAAGGAAGAACTGAAGGAATGAAAGGAAGAGGAAGAGGCTGAAGGAAGAGTATAAATCAAGGATGAAGGAAGGAAATGAAGGAAGACACTGAGAAATGAAGGAAGAATGAAGGTGAAGGAAGGACAATGAATATGATGTAAGAATGAAGGAAAAAGGAAGGAAATGAAGGAAGAAGAGGAAAAGGAAATGAAAGAATGAAGGAAGAAGGAAGGAAATGAGGGAAGACGAGGAACAGGAAATGAAAGAATGAAGGAAGAAGGAAGGAAATGAGGGAAGACGAGGAACAGGAGATGAAAGAATGAAGGAAGAAGGAAATGAAGGAAGAAGAGGAACAGGAAATGAAAGAATGAAGGAAGAAGGAAGGAAATGAGGAAAGAAGAGGAACAGGAAATGAAAGAATGAAGGAAGAAGGAAGAAGCAGAATAGATGAAGGAATAATGAAGAAGATGAAGGAAGAAGAGGAATAGGCAATTATAGAATGAAGGAAGGATGAAGGAAATGAAGGAAGGAAGAGAAAAACAGGGCAATCATGAGGAAAGAGGTTGATTACTAGAGGAAGGAGAGGAGAGGGTCAGAAATAGATGCACAGCAAGGAAGGAAGGAAGGAAGGAGGGAAGGAAGGAAGGAAGGAAGGAAGGAAGGAAGGAAGGAGGGAGGGAGGGAGGGAAGAAGGAGGGAGGGAGGAGGGAATGAATGAAGGGAGAGAGTGATGGAGGGAAGGAAGGAAGGGAGGGAGGGAGGAGGGAATGAATCAAGAAGGGAGAGAAGGAAGGAAGGAAGGAAGGAGGGAGGGAGGGA
>NC_137001.1:23737374-23739874 GCF_032717465.1 Coenobita brevimanus | reverse complement strand
CCTCTTTCTCCCACGTAAACACTAAACAACACTAGTCATCATCATCATTATCATCATCATTACTATCATCACTATCATCACCACCACCACCACCATCATCATATTTCAAATTCGAATAACAATAATAAATTTCAATAATAATAATAATAATAATAAAAATAATAATAATAGTAATAGTAGCAGTAGTCGCAGTAGTAGTAGTAGCAGTAGTTGTTGTTGTAGTAGTAGTAGTAGCAGTAGTCGTTGTAGTAGTAGTAATATCTAGAGGGGCACTCAGTGGAGCACATCTCTCCGACAAGGGCAACTTCACAATGGGTAAGGTTTTCTCATCACTGATTAGGGTTTCACAAAAGGTGTTTTCCGGATCCAGAATCTGTAATATGATCCGGATCGGTGCCAAAAGTTAATCGATTGTTCCACGAGACATGGGCTGTCTACCCACCAAATTAGGTCCAAATCCCTCTTTTAGTTTTTGGGTAATCCTGGTAACAGACAAACTAACACACAAACAGGGGTGAAAATATACTCCCCTTGTCAGAGAGAATAATAATAACAACAACAACAACAACAGTAATAATAATAATAATAATAATAATAATAATAATAATAATAATAATACCGTAATAAATCTGGTTTGTTTCTTATAATTTCCTCTTTGAAATATTGTTGCATTATAAACAAAACACACTTCATCTACAGACGGCAATTTTGGACCAAGTTGAAGTGAAAGGAGTACAGCCAGCATCGTAAACCGGGGTGAGTGTGGCCCATCACATATCGAGGGGCCTGATAATATTCCAAGCAATATTTCCTGACATTACTGTACTTGAGAGGAGCATGTGGAGTGACGTGGAGGGACAGGTTGACGAATGAAGAAGTGAAGGAACGTTGTGGGGTGGCTGTGGATGTGGTTGAGAAGATTAGGAGAAATACACTGAGGTGGTTTGGACATGTGGAGAGAATGGAGAATGAATGTCTGACTAAGAGGGTGTATGTAGGTGAAGTGGAGGGAGGGAGGGGGAGGGGAAGACCGAGGATGAGGTGGAGGGATGGAGTTGAGAGGTATATGAGGAAGAGGGGAGTAAGTTGGGGGGAGGGCAGTCAAATGGTGGGTGACAGAGCGACTTGGAGGCGTTTTGTCGCGGCCACCCTTTGCGGGATTAGGGCGTCGGGCTATAGATAGATAGATAGATTACTGCATCCCGGAAGCACTATCAAGGTATTCCAGCCTCATTAACAAGGTCATTAGAGGCAATACACGTAACTGATCTGTATATGTGTGGAATATTACTCTCATTAGGAAGATAGGAAGGGATTCTGGTTAATGTGCTTCTATTTGGTATTTATTATGCCAAAGAGGGAGAGGGAGAGACAGGTGTGATGGCTCTCTCTCTCTCTCTCTCTCTCTCTCTCTCTCCCTCCCTCCCTCTCTCTCTCTCTCTCTCCCAAATTCCATCATCAAACCAACATTCTTTCTCTACCTCTCAATCACCCCGTTCCTTCTCCTTCCCTTCTTACCTCTTCCTTTCCATCCTCTCCATCCCGTCTTTCCTCTCCCTCTCCATCCCTCTTAGTCTCCAATTTCTCCTCCCTCTTCACCCCTCTCTGTCTCTAATTTCCCTCCCTCTCCACCCCTCCCTTCCCTCCATTTTCATCCTTTCCTTCCAGCTCCTTACTTCCGCCTTCCTTTATTATTGTCAAAAATCCTGTAAAGTCTACGGTCATAGCTTGCCGCATTTCACTACCTCGCCTCGTAGGATGTGTGTGTGTGTGTGTGTGTGTGTGTGTGTGTGTGTGTGTGTGTGTGTAATAAATGCACATGTATATTCTCCTATACGTTCGTGTGGTTTCCTAAATGATCCGTGTATGTGCGTCTTTGGTGGAAGTGTACGTATGTGTGTGTGTGTATGTGTGTGTGTGTGTGTGTGTGTGTGTGTGTGTGTGTATGTGTGCGTGTTTGCGTGTGCGTGCGTTTTGAGGTCAGTGGCCAAACCGTATTGATTTTTGTTGGTGCTTTATTGCCCAGTGTGTCAACCTCTCTCTCTCTCTCTCTCTCTCTCTCTCTCTAAATGAAAAACAGAATGAATAAAGATGGCGTTAAAGGAGAGATAAAAAAGATGGTGAAGGCAGAGTTACAGGATAAGGGTACAGATACAGTATAAGGGGTACAGCTACAGTATAAGGGTACAGCTACAGGATAAGGGGTACAGCTACAGGATAAGGGGTACAGCTACAGGATAAGGGGTACAGCTACAGGATAAGGGGTACAGCTACAGGATAAGGGGTACAGCTACAGGATAAGGGGTACAGCTACAGGATAAGGGTGGTTATAAGGGCATGGCTGGGTACGGTTCCAATTTCCGCGCGTGACATATCAGACTGACTCCGGATATGACGCCACCACCATCCTACCCCTTGTCCTGCCTTGTCCTGCCTTCCCCTGTCCTGCCCTACCCTTTCCTTGCCTGCCCTACCCTACCCTTCCCTTGCCTGCCCTGCC
>NC_137001.1:23722374-23732374 GCF_032717465.1 Coenobita brevimanus | reverse complement strand
AATGTTGGTAGTGGTGGTGGAAATGTTGGTAATGGTGGTGGAAATGTTGGTAATGGTGGTGGAAATGTTGGTAGTGGTGGTGGAAATGTTGGTAATGGTGGTGGAAATGTTGGTAATGGTGGTGGAAATGTTGGTAAAGGTGGTGGAAATGTTGGTAATGGTGGTGGAAATGTTGGTAGTGGTGGAAATGTTGGTAGCGGTGATGGTAATGTTGGCAGCGGTGATAATGTTGATAGTAAAGGCAAGCTAATGTTGGTAGCTGTGATAATGTTGGTAGTTGGTAATGCTGGTAGTTGTGGTAATGTTGGTAGTTGTGGTAATGTTGGTAGTTGTGGTAGCTCTGGCTCTGGGAATGTTGGTAGCTAAAGGTAATGGTTATTGTGGTTACTTCTGCTTCTGTAAATGTTGGTAGCTGTAGTAATGTTGGTAGTTGTGGTAATGTTTGTAGTTGTGGTAATGTTGGTAGTTGTGGTAATGTTGGTAGTTGTGGTAATGGTGGTAGCTGTGACAATGTTAGCAGTTGTGGTAATGTTGGTAGTTGTGGTAATGTTGGTAGTTGTGGTAATGAAGGTAGTTGTGGTAATTGTAGTGGTGGTAATGTCGGTAGTGCTTCAATGTTGGTAGTTGAGGTAATGTTGGTAGTTGGTATAATGTTGGTAGTTGTGGTAATGTTGGTAGTTGGTATAATGTTGGTAGTGGTGGTAATTGTAGTGGTGGTAATAATGTTGGTAGTAGTGGTAGCAATGTTAGTAGTTGTGGTATTACTGGTAGTAGGCATAATGTTGGTAGTTATGGTAGTACTGGTGGTGGTAATGTTGGTAGATGCTATAATGCTAATAAGTGCTATAATGTTGGTAGTTGTGGTAATGTTGGTAGTAGTGACAGGTGCTATAATGCTAGTAAGTGCTATAATGTTGGTAGTTGTGGTAATGTTGGTAGAGGTGGTGGTGAGGGGTAGCAGAGAGTGGAAAGTTCAGATATAAAATTCTATCTATCTATCTATCTATTGCCAGACGCCATAATCTCGTAAGGGGTGGCCATTTGAGTTAGTTATTTTACGGGGAGGGGCACTAACCCTCCACCAACCCACTTACTGACACGTAGGCAGCAGGTATGGTTTGGTTATATGGTTACCACCCAGCGTTGTAAATGGTTTCTTGGCTTACAGGAAACCATTTGGCTTGTCACTCAATGTAAAGCCACCTGTAAAGGAAAGAAGAGCAATAAGAAGTGACAGGAAAGATGGAAGAGAGGAAGGCAGGCACAGAAAAAGAATGATAAAGGCTAAGGAAGAAGTAGGCAGCACTACATCAAGAGAGTGGATGATGGTGAGAAATAGGAAGACAGGAGGGCAGGCACAGAAAAAGAATGATAAAGGCTAAGGAAGAAGTAGGCAGCACTACATCAAGTGAGCGGATGATGGTGAGAAACAGGAGGAGAGGAGGGTAGGCACAGAAAAAGAATGATAAAGGCTAAGGAAGAAGTAGGCAGCACTACATCAAGTGAGTGGATGATGGTGAGAAATAGGAAGAGAGGAGGGCAGACACAGAAAAAGAATGATAAAGGCTAAGGAAGAAGTAGGCAGCACTACATCAAGTGAGTGGATGATGGTGAGAAATAGGAAGAAAGGAAGGCAGACACAGAAAAAGAATGATAAAGGCTAAGGAAGAAGTAGGCAGCACTACATCAAGTGAGTGGATGATGGTCGCCAACACCTACCATTAAAATTAAGATCAGTTCAATGAGGTGATAATGAGGACACAGACAAGCTAATGGGGGTCATCTTGGGTCAGTGGCGGGGTTAATAGAGTGATTAGTTTGATGTTAGGTCACGGGAACTGTTTTATCTCTCTCTCTCTCTCTCTCTCTCTCTCTCTCTCTCTCTCTCTCTCTCTCACACACACACACACACACACACACACACACACACACACACACACACACACACACACACACACACACACATTTATCCTCCCTAATCTTCCAGTGTCCTTCCATCTTCCTTTCAGGGGATAAGAACTTAGTAAAGGGACGTGTGTGTAAACAGGCAGCTCCACCACCCAGTTACATCAGTGCCACCACGTGAAGGCGGGCCCTCATTTCTCAAAGATGCAATTTACCTCACGTTCTCTCTCTCTCTCTCTCTCTCTCAACATATTCTTTCTTTACCTCTCAAAAAACTACCGTACATATTCCCCCTTCTCTCTCTCTCTCTCTCTCTCTCTCTCACACACACACACACACACACACACACACACACATTTCTTTCTCTTCCTCTCTTTCTGTCTCAAACAACTATACATCCCCTCTCTCTCTCTCTCTCTCTCTCTCTCTCACTCCTCTTGTCTTTCTCTCCTTTTCATTGACCCTCATCCCTACTTCCTCATCCCCTCCTCACTCTCTCTCTCTCTCATTCCTCCTCCCCTCTCCCACTCTCCTTTATTACGTCGTTGCTATCTTTAATTATCAGCTCTCTTTATTCCAGTACCTGTTTTCTTTAATATATATCTCGTTTCGTTGCCTTCATAATCTTTCATTCTTGTGGCTGTGGGTTTATTAGAGAGAGAGAGAGAGAGAGAGAGAGAGAGAGAGAGAGCATCAGGTATTCTCACTGGAACAATAAATGAAATAATGAAGAAATAAAGACAAGGCATAAAGACGCAAGAATATGAAAGACTGAAAGGAATTATTATTATTATTATTATTATTATTATTAGTAGTAGTAGTAGTAGTAGACAGAACCACCATCATCAATATCACTACCTTGAGAACCATCATCATCATCGTTATTATTATTATTATTAAGATTAACAAGAGAAAGATCACCATAATCATCATCATCACCATTAGCGAGGGTACCATCATCATCATCATCATCACAAGAAAATCATCATAATCATCATCACAACATCATTCTGACGGGATGAGATGAGATATGATTGAGAGAGAGAGAGAGAGAGAGAGATAGTAAGGGGGTGGTAGTTCGCTCTCTCTCTCTCTCTCTCTCTCGCTCTCTCTCTCTCTCTCTCTCTCCCTCTCTCTCTCTCTCTCAACCAGATAACCCCCCCCCTTATTTCCCCTGACCTCAGCACAAAACAGCCCTTGCCTCATCCTTTCCTTCTCCTCTTCCTCTCCTCCTCCTTCTCTTCTCTTCCTCCTCTTCCTCTTCCTTCTTCATGCTTCCTCCCTTCCACTCTCTCTCTCTCTCTCTCTCACTTTCTCTCATCGAGCTGACTTTAACTCCTCCCTTGTCTGCTTGTAATCAATTTTGCACTGAACTTTCTCTCTCTCTCTCTCTCTCTCTCTCTCTTACCTCCTCTCGCTTCACTTGCCATTTTCCTCCTTTCTCTCCACTCCTCCTCCTTTTCTCTCCACTATCTCGCCTCCTCCATCTCTCCCTTCAACAATTTACCTCACACTGTCTTCACTGTAGTCCCTCCATTACCTCTCTCTCTCTCTCTCTCTCTCTCTCTCCCTCTCTCTCTCTTTATCTTAGAAGAAATTGAAAAAGAAGAGACGAAGAGAAGAGAGAGGTAGTGAGTTTAAGAGAGAGAGAGAGAGAGAGAGGATGTGGGAAGGGGTGCATGTGGCAATGTGGGAAGTATGTGGGGAGGATGGGGAGAGGAGGAGGATGGGGTGGGGAGAGAAACTAAAATAGAGTTGAGTGGGGAGGAAGAGGTGTAGGAAGTGAGAAAAGCAAGGAGGGTGGGAGGGAGGAAGGAAGGAAGGAAGGGAGGAAAGAAGGAAGCAAGAAGGATGGGAGGAAGGAAGGTAGGAGGGTGGGAGGGAGGAAGGAAGGTAGGAGGGTGGGTGGGAGGGAGGGAGGAAGGAAGGAAGGGAGGGAAGGAAGGATGGAAGGGAGGAAGGAAGGAAGAAAGGAAAGAAGGAAGGAAAGAAAGAAGGAAGGAAGGAAGGAAGGAAGGAAGGAAGGAAGGTGAAAGAAAAGGAATGAGAGAGAGAGAGAGAAACAGGCAATTTCACCCTACAAAATGAACACACACACACACACACACACACACACACACACACACACACACACATACACACACACACACAAGATGGTAAAAAAAACAGATATCTATTATTAACTTGGAAAACTAACTCGCTTATAGACAGGTGTTAGGGTGAGGGTGAAGAGTGAGAGAGAATAAGAGTGAGCCATGATTAGGGTGAGACACAGGAAGGGTGAGGGGGATGATCAGGGTGAAAGGGTGAGGGGAGGGGAGGAAGAGGGTGGAAATACTGGTGTGTGTGTGTGTGTGTGTGTGTGTGTGTGTGTGTGTGTGTGTGTGTGTGTGTGTGTGTGTGTGTGTGTTTAGGATGGTCAGGTGTAATCAGGCAGGTAAATGATATGATGCTGTGTGTGTGTGTGCGTTTATTTCTGTCTGCCTCTGTGTGTGTGTGTGTGTGTGTGTGTGTGTGTGTGTGTGTGTGTGTGTTTGGGGGGTTGGGGTGGCAAAGGAAACCATTATCTAGCTTAATAGTTCTCTCTCTCTCTCTCTCTCTCTCTCAATTACCTTAGAACTGTCAATGTTGTCCACGAAGGAGTGAAGGAAGGAAGGAAGGAAGGAAGAATAGAAGGAACGAAGGTAGAATGGAATGATGGGGAGAGAGAGAGAGAGAGAGAGAGAGTCGATCCTGGATAGACAAGTGATCAAATTATAACTATCATCATCCATCCACCCATCTCTCATTCGCCATCCACTCTCCTATCCACACTCTCACCCATCCATCCATCCACCCACCCTCCCATCACTCATCCATCCATCTCCACTCATCCATCAATACACTCACACATCCATCCATCCACCAACCAACCCATCCATCCATCCACTCATTCAACCATACACCCATCCATCCATCCGCCCACCCCTCCGGCCATCCACTCATCCATCCATTCATTCACCCATCCACTCATTCATCCATCCACCCATCCATCCATTCATTCATCCATCCACCCATCCATCCACTCATCCATACACCCACCCACCCATACACTCACTCATCCATCCACCCACCCATCTATCCACCCATCCATTCATCCACCCCACCCTACCAACCCATCCATCCATCTAACCATCCACTCATTCATCCATACACCCTTCCATCCGGCCATCCACCATCCATCCCACCCACAGGTACACCCATCCACCATCCATCCACCCTTCCACCCACTTTCCTACCGCCCACTCTGGCCCAACAGTTTCAAGAATTATTGCAAAAGAAGTTAGACACGAAGAATGTTAATGTAGGAGACTTGGAGAGGAGAGGAGGGTAGAGGGGTTGGAAGGAGAGGAGAGGAGAGGAGAGGAGAGGGGTTGGGAGGAGAAGAGAGGAGAGGAGAGGGTTTGGAAGGAGAGGAGAGGAGAGGAGAGGGGTTGGAAGGAGAGGAGAGGAGAGGGGTTGCAAGAAGAGGAGAGAAGAGGGGTTGGGAGGAGAGGAGAGGAGAGGACAGGAGAGGGTTTGGAAGGAGAGGAGAGTAGAGGAGAGAAGAGGAGAGGGGTTGGGAGGAGAAGAGAGGAGAGGAGAGGGTTTGGAAGAGTGGAGAGGAGAGAAGAGGGGTTGGAAGGAGAGGAGAGGAGAGGGGTTGCAAGAAGAGGAGAGAAGAGGGGTTGGGAGGAGAAGAGAGGAGAGGAGAGGGGTTGCAAGGAGAGGAGAGGAGAGGGGTTGCAAGGAGAGGAGAGGAGAGGGGTTGCAAGAAGAGGAGAGGAGAGGGGTTGGGAGAGAAGAAAAGAGAAGAAGAGAGGAACGGAGAGGAGAAGAAAAGAGAAGAAGGAAGGCAAAGCCGAGGTAGGACGAGAGGAGAGGATAGGAACGCGAGGAGGGAGGGGAGGGGAGGGAAAGGGAATGGGAAAGGGAGGGCAGGGGAGGGGAAGGAAGGGGAGGGGAGGGAGGGGAGGGGATGTGGGAGGACAGGAAAGGAGGAAATAGAATGCGGAGGTGAGGGGAGCGCAGAGGAGGGGAATGAGGAGGAGGGAAGAGGGTATGCTGAGGAAGGAAGGAAGGGAAGGAGGAAGACATGAGTATAAATGAAGATCTAAAAAAAAAACAACGAGGTCAAGGAAGAGGAAGAAAACAAGAGGAGGAGAGGAGAGGAGAGGAGAGGAGGAGGGGAAAGGCGACGGTGAAGGAGTAAGGAGTGGGAAGAGGATTTGCTGATAAAAGAGGAGGAGGAGGAGGAGGAAAAAGTAAGAGGAGAAAGATGGAAGTCAGGAACATGTATGCGACCCATGAGAGAATGATGATGATGATGATGATGATGATGATGATGATGATGATGATGATGATGATGATGATGATGATGATGAGGATGATGATGATGATGGTGATGATGATGATGATGAGGATGAGGATGATGATGATGATGATGAGGAGGAGGAGGAGGAGGAGGAGGACATTAAAAGCGGAGAAGAATTACTGGAGGAAGAAGAGAGGAGAAGGAATACGGTAGGTGAGGAGAAGGGAAGAGAGGAGTCAGAGAGAACTGAAGAGGAGGGAGGAAGTGAAGGGAAGGGTATAAGGAAGAAATGTAAGAAGGGAAGGAGATATAGAGGAAGAGGCGGCGGAAGTGGGAGAGAGAAGAGGAGAGTTAAGGAGGAGGAGGAGGGAGGAAGAGAAGAGGAGGGTATAAGGAAGAGGTGTAAGGAGGGAAGGAGAAATAGAGGAAGAGGAGGCGGAAGTGGGCGAGAAGAGAAGGAGAGAGTTAAGGAGGAGGAGGACGTGCAGAAGTGGAGAAGGAAGGAAGGAAAAACGTATATAAACACAGCATGAAGGAAGGAAGGCTGGAACGCAAGAAGGAAGGAAGAAATGAAGGAGCAAAGGAAACCAGGAAGGAAGGAAGCAGGAGAAGAAAACAATGAAGGAAGGAAGGATTGAAGGAGGTAGGACAAGAAAAACACACTCAAGGAAGGAAGGATGGAATGAAGGAAGGTAAGAATGAATGAATGATGGAGGAAATGAAGGAAGGAACGAAGGACGGAAAGAAGAAAAGACGCAAGGAAGCAATTATGGTGGCAAGGAATAACAATAATAATAATAATAATAATAATAATAATAATAATGAAGACTTTCCAAGGTAGCAAATCAGGGCCTATGTTTATATAGGTAACCGGGTCACCTTTGGTTGTGCAACTTCACAAACATAAGAGAAAGAGGGTACAGGGCAAATCTATATATATTCAAAGGTCCACGTTCTATCCCTACACACACGCACATACAGATAGATATATATATGTGTGTGTGTGTGTGTGTGTGTGTGTGTGTGTGTGTGTGTGAAGCCAGTTTTCGAGACTCAACTTAACTCAAATACTGCAATATAGTGTTAGCTCTCTCTCTCTCTCTCTCTCTCTCTCTCACCTCTCCCTCCCCTCTCACCCTTCCCTCTCATCCTCCTCCTCCATCTCTCCTCTATCCCTTCCTTCCTCCCCCTCCTCCAATTTCCCTCTCTCCCTTCCCCTCCTCTTTTCTTTTCTCTCCCTCTCCTGCCATCATCCTCCCCCTCCCCTTCCCTCCTCTCTCCCCTCTAACTCACATTCAACCACTTTCTCATTTTCACTAATTTACCTCCTCTCTCTCTCTCTCTCTCTCTCTCTCTCTCCTTCACCCCCCCTTCCTTTCCTTTTCTTTGCTCCACTTCCTTACCTCTTCCTTTTTCTTCCTTCCTTTCTCTATCTTTCCCTCCCACCTCTCCCTCTCTCTCTCTCTCTCCATCGAACCGTCCATCCCAGGTTCCATAAATCCATCCACACCCAACCCTCCTAACCCAGATGGACTCTCTCTCTCTCTCTCTCTCTCTCTCTCTCCCCCTCTCCTTTCTTTTCTTTCCTACATTTCCTTACCTTTTCCTTTTCCTTCCTTCCTTCCCCCATTTTCCTCTCCATCCCCTCCCACCTCTCCCTCTCCCTCTCACTCTCTCTCTCTCTCACACACACACACACACACACACACACACACACACACACACACACAGCCGCTACCTTCCTCCTTCTTCCCTACTATTCCATCACCTCTTCCTTCTTCTACTCAACCAGCTCCTCTCCTCCTCCTCTTCCTCCTCTTCTTCTCCTCCTCCTCTTCCTCCTCTTCTTCTTCTTCTCCTCCTCCTCCACCTCTTCTTCTCCTCCTGTTTTCTCTCCAGCACTGGCTAATTTTTCTCTCCCCTCCTCCACTCCCCTCATAAACTCCCACTAAGAACATTCCTCCCTGCCTTCTCTCTCTCTCCCCTTCTCCTCCCACTTTCCTAATCCCCCCCCCTCTCTCTCTCTCTCTCTCTCTCCCCATCTCTGTCTGCCAGTCTGTTGCCTCGCTCTTGTGCCTGCCTGCCTCTCTGCCTAACCTGTCCTTCTGCCTACCTCCCTCCTGCCTCACTCTTCCATCTGCCTGTCTGTCTTTCCTCCCTCCTGCCTGCCTTATCCTTCTGCCTCTCTCCTTGCCTACTTTTCCTAGCATCTGCCTCATTCTTTCTACTTGCCTACCTGCTACCTAACCATCCTACCTACCTACCTACCTACCTACCAACCAACTTACTTACCTACTTACCCAGCCAGTATCCTACCTCAGTCTTGCCCACTGAAGTAATGAGAGAGAGAGAGAGAGAGAGAGAGAGAGAGAGAGAGAGAGAGAGAGAGAGAGGGAGAGAGAGAGGGAGAGAGAGAGAGAGCATTACAGGCATGGTAGAGTGAGGAAATGGAGAAAAGTGAGAGAGAGAAGTGAAGGCTTTGAAGTGACTGCAACTTAAGTGAGTGTGGAATTGAGTGAGTGTGTGGTATGGGACGGAAATTGAGTGAGTGAGTGCAGGAAGTGGGTGAGTGAGTGTCGGATCAGAAAGTGAGTGTATGATTTAGGGACGGAAATGGTGTGTGTGTGTGTGTGTGTGTGTGTGTGTGTGTGTGTGTGTGTGTGTGTGTGTGTGTGTGTGTGTGTGTGTGTGTGTGTGTGTGTGTGTGTGTGTGTGTGTGTGTGTGTGTGTGATTAGAATGGTCAGGTGTAATTAGCAGGTATATGATATGATGCTGTATGTATGTGTGCGTTTATTTGTGTGTGTGTGTGTGTGTGTGTGTGTGTGTGTGTGTGTGTGTGTGTGTGTGTGTGTGTGTGTGTGTGTGAAGCGACCCACAAACTCTGAACTACACTCCTTGCGCTTAAACTTGGCCCAAAACAGCAGATTCGAATCCTAGTCACGAAGAAGTGCTATGGAGAGGATTGGGAGCCATAGCATTGTCTTTTTCTGCCACTGAGCTACGTGAATTAACAAGACGAAAACCTGGGCCAAGTTAAGATGAGAGAACTATGGATTACATTGGCATCCTATCTATCTATCTACTGCCAGACGCCTTAATTCCGTAAGGGGTGGCCACAAACAAATCGCCTCCATGTCGCCCTGTCCCCCGCCATTTCACTGCCCTGCTCCCAGCTCACACCCCCCTCTCTCATATACCTCTCCACTCCATCCCTCCATCTCATCCTTGGCCTATCCCTTCCCTCTCCCCCCCTCCACCTCACTCACATACACTCTCCTCGTTAGTCTCTCACTCTCCATCCTCTCCACATGGCCACACCACCTCAGTGTGTTTCTCCTAACGCTTCCTATCACATCCACACCACAAGGCTCCTTCACTTCCTCATTTGTCAGTCTGTCTCTCCATGTAACTCCACATGCACCTCACTCACATACACTCTCCTCGTCACTCTCCCACTCTCCATATGGCCAAACCACCTCGATGTGTTTCTCCTAACGCTTCCTATCACATCCACATCACAACGCTCCTTCACCTCCTGATTTGGCATCCTAATTACGTACTTAAAGGTGGGCATATGGCAGGTAAAGACAGGTAAACACATCAGGTATTGCAGAGATAATTACCTGGGGGAACAGAAAACAATATTAGGCTAATCCGCAGTACTGAATTTCACATGCAATACAACTTATATACTCCTTTCACTCTGACTTGGCCTAAAATTGCCATCTCTCCATCTTCACTGCTGAGTTATGGCAATTTAT
>NC_137001.1:23714874-23717374 GCF_032717465.1 Coenobita brevimanus | reverse complement strand
AATAAATCGCTCGGGAAAAGGTGTTCGGGTGTAATAAGCAAAATAAATCGCTCAGGTAAAGGTGTTAGAGTGTAATAAGCAAAATAAATCGCTCAGGAAAAGGTGCTAGGATGTAACACACTAAATAAATCGCTTAGAAAAAGGTGGTAGGGTGTAATAAGCAACATAAATCGCTCAGGAAAAGGTGTTAGGGTGGCGATCCTGGCCTCACACCGCATACCTGAGATGGCTCGATATGCAAAGGTGAGAAAGTCTACGGAATTTGCTCAGATGAGATGATTAATGAAGGTGTGAGCTGGGGGGAGGGCAGCGAAATGGCAGGGGGGGGGACAGGGGGACATGGAGGGGACAGACAGATAGATAGATAGATAGATAGGGATGACTCATATGACTTTACAGTGCTAGAGAGAGACGCCTTCACGTGGTGGCACTAACATAACTGGGTGGTGGAGCTGCCTGGTTATACACACGTCCCTCAACTCCCTCCCTATCCCCCGAAATGACGATGGTGGACTGCAGGAGAGGGGAACTTCAGCCTGCAGTCTACTGGGTTCACGTTCTGATAAGCCTTGGGTTACTACTACTACTACTACTATTACTGTCATTACCACTACAATTAGGCTACTAATTCAATTACTACTACTACCACCACTACTATTACTACTGTTGCTACTACTACTACTACTACTACTACAACTATTACTATTATTGCTGCTGCTGCTACTACTACTACTCTCGACCATTCCCCACTTGGATTTATTTAAGGGAAAATATAAGTATTCGTAGTAAAGAACTTATCATACCCTATATATTCGCTGTACACACACACACACACACACACACACACACACACACACACACACACAAACACACTTTCTCTCTCTCTCTCTCTCTCACACACACACACACACACACACATACAACTTTAATATTCGTTCTAGCATAAAGGAAGCGCGACCATAACGTAAAATATTCGCAATACACACAATATATACGGAAATAACGCATCGTGTTTATAGGAAAGGAAGATTCTCAGGGAGGTAATATTTACTACGCCTATAGAACGTTGCTGTGCTAATATTCCTCTGATTTACGTGGTGGTGGTGGTGGTTGTGGTGGAGGGTCAGTTACTACCACCACTGGCACCATGAGACCTGTGCCTCGACCTTGAGCAGTGCCATCTATCGTGCCCACTGCCATCAAATACTAAGCTGCGCATTCATGGTGGTGATAGTGGTGGTGGATGTGGTGGTGATGATAGTAGTACTGGTGTTAGTGGTGGTGATGGTGGTGGTGTAATAACAGTGATGGTGGTAATGATGGTGTGGTAACAGTGGTGGTGGTGGTAATGGTGTGGTAACAATGGTGATGATGGTAATGGTGTGGTAAGTGGTGGTGGTGGTGGTAATGGTGTGGTAAGTGGTGGTGGTGATAGTGGGGTAGGAACAGTGGTGGTGGTAATGAACGTGTGGCAAGTGGAGGTGGTAGTAATGGTGGTGTGGTAACTGTGGTGGTGGTGGTGGTGGTAATTCACGCAGAGATTGGGACACACACATATACCGTAGCGATTTAGTGAGATATTGAACGATTAAGTAATATAAAAAGGTAACAATGGAGAGAGAGAGAGAGAGAGAGAGAGAGAGAGAGAGAGAGAGAGAGAGAGAGAGAGAGATAAGGACGGCAGCAAGTCAGAGTCGCTCGCGAAATTAGTCATAAGGTAAAGCAGATAGCAGACTCTCTCTCTCCCCCTCTCTCTCTCTCTCTCTCTCTCTCTCTCTCTCACACACACAAACGCATACACACTTCTCTTGAGATACCCCTATTCAAATGTCACTCCCACATGCCTCTCTCTCTCTCTCTCTCTCTCTCTCTCTCTCTCTCTCTCTCTCTCTCAATCTATTCATCTATCTATCTACCCACTAAATCTTACTAATATAGATAGATAGATTGATAGATAAAAGGAAAACTTACATTGAGATAGACAGACAGTGCATAGATAGATAGAAGAATGAGAGAGAGCAGATTATGAGAGAGAGAATTTGTGAAAAAATGAGGATAACAGGAATTAGAGAGAGAGAGAGAGAGAGAGAAACTGCCTGTCGGGGTTATAGGGTAAAAGTGTGTGTGTGTGTGTGTGTGTGTGTGTGTGTGTGTGTGTGTGTGTGTGTGTGTGTGTGTGTGAGAGAGAGAGAGAGAGAGAGAGAGAGAGAGAGAGAGAGAGAGAGAGAGAGAGAGAGAGAGAGCCAATTTAGCTAACGGCTAAGTACAATCTAGAAAGAGTCAATTTTACTCTCATTCCTCGTCTTACTTTCCTCCCCTCTCTTACCCTTCCTCCCTCTCCCCTCTCTCCTCTCTCTCCACTCTTCCCTCCCTCCCTCTCCCCCACCCCTCTCTCTTTCTTCCTCTCTTCTCTGCCTTCCTTCACCTTCTTCCTTCCTGTCTTCTCCCCTCTTCCCCCCCTCCTCCTTCCCCTCTCCTCGACCCTCCTTCTTCCCCTCTC
>NC_137001.1:23702374-23707374 GCF_032717465.1 Coenobita brevimanus | reverse complement strand
AGCATCACCACCACCAGCATCATCATCACCACCATCACCATCATCATCATCATCATCATCGTCAACACCACCACCATCACCATCATCAGCATCATCATCACCACCATCACCAGCATCATCATCATCATCATCGTCAACACCACCACCATCATCATCATCATCATCACCACCATCATCATCATCATCAACACCACCACCATCATCATCATCATCATCATCGTCAACACCACCACCATCATCATCATCATCATCATCATCATCATCATCACCACCATCATCATCATCATCATCATCATCATCATCATCATCATCATCACCAGCATCATCATCATCATCATCATCATCATCATCACCATCATCATCATCATCATCATCACCATCATCATCATCATCATCATCATCATCACCAGCATCATCATCATCATCACCATCATCATCATCATCATCACCAGCATCATCATCATCATCATCATCACCAGCATCATCATCATCATCATCATCATCACCATCATCATCATCATCATCATCACCAGCATCATCATTATCATCATCATCACCACCATCATCATCATCATCACCACCATCATCATCATCAACACCACCATCATCATCATCATCATCATTGTCATCCTCCTCCTCCTCCTCCTCATCATCATCATCATCATCATCATCATTATTATCATCATCATCATTATCATAAACAGGAATCAACAAAGTGTGTGTGTGTGTGTGTGTGTGTGTGTGTGTGTGTGTGAGAGAGAGAGAGAGAGAGAGAGAGAGAGAGAGAGAGAGAGAGAGAGAGAGAGAGAAGATAACGAAGCAAAAGAGAGGAAAATTCAGAATGAGGATGGGAAATGAAGGAGTAGGGATGGGATAAGAAAGGGAGGGAAGGAGGGAGGAAGGGGAGAAGAGAAGGAGGGAGGGAAGGGAGGAGAGAAGAGGAAAATGATGAGGAGAGAGAGGAAGGAGGAAGATTAGGAGGAGAGAGAGGAGACAGGATGAAGAGAGAGAGAGAGGAGAAGAGGGAGAGGGGAAGGAGGGGAAGGGGGAGAAAGGGAGAAAGGAGAGATGGGGAACCAGAATTAGAGACTGAGAGGGAGGGAGGGAGGAGGAAGGGAGATACGTAGGAAAGGAAGGGAGAAGGGTGGAGGAAGGAGAGGAGAGGAGAGTAGGAGGGACGTGTAAAAGGGAAGAGAAAGGAAAAGGAAGGAGGGAGGAAGGAAAGGGAGGAAGAGAGAAAATCTAGGAAGGGGAGTGGGAGAAAGGGGAAGGGGAGGAGACAGGGAAGGAGGGAGATTAAGGAGGGAGGGAGGGAGGGGAGTGGGGAGTAAGGGCTCATCCTCCCCCCCACCGACCCACTTCCACCAATCAATGATATGCTCCCTCCCCCTCCCCTTCCCTCCTCCCTCCCTCCCTCCTCCCTCTCTCTCCCCTTCCTCCCTCCCTCCCCTCCTACGTCATGTTGTGTCTCTCCCCTCACCCCACTCCCCTCCCCTGCTTCCATTCTCCTTTTCTCCCCCCTTCCACGCCCTCCCTCCCTCCCTCTCCCCTTCCTTCGCCCTTCCCTCCCCTCTCTCCCTCCATTCTTCTTTTCTCTCCTCTTCCCTCCATCCTTCCTCCTTCCCTCTCCTTCCTTCTTCCGTCTCTTCTCTCTCTTCACTTCCTATACCGTATTTCTTCTCTCTCTCTCTCTTCTCATTCCATCTACCTCCCTGCCTCCCCACTATCTCCCTCCCCTCCCTCTCTCCTCATTTTCTCTCCCTCCCTCCCTGCTGCCATTCCCCCATCCTCCTCCCCCCTCTCCCTTCCTTCCTTCCTTCCCTCCCTCTCCCTACCCCATATTTTGTCCCTCTGCTCCCTTATTACCTCTCTCTCTCTCTCTCTCTCTCTCTCTCTCTCTCTCAAATCCCCTATTTCTCTATCATTTCTATGCCCATCTATACTCACACACACACACACACACACACACACACACACACACACAAACACACACACACGGAAACGCATATACATGATATCAAACGCGTACTCAATTACATGCACGCACACACAATCTCTCTCTCTCTCTCTCTCTCACACACACACACACACACACACACATTATATCAAACGTATACTCCCATAAATACATAAATTACATAAATCTCTCTCTCTCTCTCTCTCTCTCACACACACACACACACACACACACAGCACGCATGATAAATAACACCTCACAATTTCAAACTATTAAGCTGACGAATATTCTGTGCAAAAGTAAGGGCAGATCTGCCGGAAGATTATCATTATTATTATTATTATCATTATTACTACTACTACTATTATTATTATTACTACTACTACTACTACTACTATTATTATTATTATTATTACTACTACTACTACTACTACTACTATTATTATTATTATTATTATCATCGGCACCCCTTTTTAACGTGGCAGCGTCCGGACTGACTCTATCGGATACGTTTATGTGAAGCTACAGAACGTGGTGAATGTTTTTTGGCGTATCAGATAGAGCCAGGATTCCGGGGGCTTGAATGATGAGTGAATGGAAGCGTGGCCAATTGACTCTATCGGATACGTTTATGTGAAGCTACAGAACGTGGTGAATGTTTTTTGGCGTAACAGATAGAGCCAGGATTCCGGGGGCTTGAATGATGAGTGAATGGAAGCGTGGCCCATTGGACTGGGTAAATTTGGGCTGTCTGGACATTGCTACTCCTCACCCTGCCCTAGGATGGGAAAGGAGGTCCGGATGATGATGATGATGATGATGATGACGACGATGATGATGATGATGATGATGACGATCATGATGATGATAATGATGATGACGATGATGATGATAATGATGATGATGATGACGATGATGATGATGGTGATTATTATTATTATTATTATTATTATTGAGATGGGGGGTTCTGTGGATATGAGGTGTGGGGAGAGGGGGGAGGGGGACTGTGGGGAGGTGTGGGGAGAGGGGGGGACTGTGGGCAGGTGTGGGGAGAGGAGGTAGGGGAGAGAGGGGGTAGATGCGTATTCAGCGAGAGAGGAGGAGAGATGTGTTCAAAGTTGTATTGGTAAAAGATGAGAGAGAGAGAGAGAGAGAGACAGACCCCCCCCCAACCTTACCATCTTCTATCCTTCCCTCGACATTATTTCTTACGCTATTAATACTGTTGACTTTAATTCTCTCTCTCTCTCTCTCTCTCTCTCTCTCTCTCCTCCCTCCCTCCGTTATAGTGAATCCCTCTCCTCCCTTCCCTCCCTCCCTCTCTCCAAATGTACCCTCCCTTCCCTCCCTTATTAATCTCTCCCTCCCTCCCTTCCTCCAAATCTCTCCCTCCCTCCCTCCCTTTCACAAAACCTCTCCCTCCCTCTCTCCCTTTTACTGAATCTCTCCCTCCCTCCCTCTTTCCCTCCCTCCTCCCTTTTACTGAATCTCTCCCTCCCTCCCTCTTTCCCTCCCTCCTCCCTTAAACTGACTCCCTCCCTCCCTTTCTCCTTCCAACAAACCCCTCTCTCCCTCCCTCTTTCCTCCACAGTGGATCTTTCCCTCCCTCCGTGTTCCTCTCTCTCTCTCTCTCTCGTAGCTCCCTAACACCTTTTCCTAAGCGATTTATTTTGATTATTACATCTTACCACCCTATTCTATGTTATATAAATCCTTCTAATATTACCATACTCTGCGATATTAACCATCTAGATCCAAAAATAAATCGCTAACGAAGAGGTGTTAGGGAACTAGTGTCTTGCCTGTCACACTACTTCTCCTCTTATCTCATTCACTCCCTAACACCTCTTCCTTAGCGATTTATTTTTGGATATGGCTGGTTAATATCCTTGCGTATGTTATTTATGCAGAGTATGGCGATATTAGGATTACAGTAAGGTGTAATAAGCAAAATAAATCGCTTAGGAAAAAGTGTTAGGGAGGTTCATGAAAGAGTATGAGAAAGTATGTAGTAACTTTAATCTCATTCACCATTATCTCCTCTCTCTCTCTCTCTCTCTCTCTCTCTCTTTCGCACACACACATACACACACACACACACACACACACACACGCTTTATATCAATCCTATACTCCCACACATACATGACCTCTCTCTCTCTCCCTCTCTCTCTCTCTCTCTCTCTCTCTCTCTCTCTCTCTTTCACACACACACACACACACACACACACACGCTTTATATCAATCCTATACTCCCACACATACATGACCTCTCTCTCTCTCTCTCTCTCTCTCTCTCTCTCTCTCTCTCTCTCTCTCTCTCTCTCTCTCTCTAAATGTCAAGTAAAGTTCACGGGCCTACCCCAACCCCCCCCCCTTTCCTCCCTCTTCTCTCCAACCCCTCCACATTCCTTCACTCCCTCCCTCCCTTCTCAATAACCTCTCCTCCTCAGTCTCTCTTTTTTTTCTTACGCCGTGACAGAGTGATAGATTCTCTCTCTCTCTCTCTCTCTCTCTCTCTCTCTCTCTCCCTCTCTCTCTCTCTCTCTCCAATTGCTCTTTCCCTCTCCAAACATCTTATTCTCTCTTACTCTCTCTTTCATTCACTCTTTTTCTCATCCCCTGTTGATTCCTCTCTCTCTCTCTCTCTCTCTCTCTACCTATCTATCTATCTATCTCCTTCCCCCTCTCTATCTCTCTTCCTTTCTCTCTCTGTCTCCCTCCAACCTTCCCCCCTCCCTGTTTTTTCTACGCCATCTTCTCTCTCATTCCTCCCTTCTCTCTTCCTCCTCTCTTTATTTCACCTCCTTCCTCTCTCTTCCATCTTCTCCCCTCTTTCCTCTTCCTCTCTTCCATTCCTCTTCCTCCTCCTCTCTCTTCCCTTTCCTTCCTCCCTCTTCCCCCTCCTTCCTCTCACTTCTTCTTCCTCCCTCTTCCCTCTCCTCCCTCCGTTTTTCCTCTCCTTACTCCCTCTCTCCTGTTGTCTCCAGTTCCTACTTTCCTCTTCCTGTCTCTTTCTTCTCTCTCTCCCCCCTCTTCCTTC
>NC_137001.1:23694874-23697374 GCF_032717465.1 Coenobita brevimanus | reverse complement strand
CACACACACACAATCACCCCCTCACACACACACACAAAACTAGTGGCCAGAAGTAAAGGTGCAATGCAACAGGACTCCACTGCTATTGAATCTTGCAACTGTGAGGTGCTCCTATCCTTTTCGCGGATTGCAGCCATCAATTGCAAAGGTCTGCGCCAGCCGTAGAGTTGGGGAAAATATGAGGAGGGGGAAAAGGGTGGGGAGGAAATGCGAGGAAGTGGGGAGAGGGAGGGGGAAAGGGAAAGGGAAGGAGAGGAAGAAATGTAGAGGGAAATTATGGGGAGGGGGAAAAGGGTGGGGAGGAAATGCGAGGAAGTGGGGAGACGGAGGGGGAAGGGGAAAGGGAAGGAGAGGAAGGTTTGTAGGAAAGATGGGGAGGGGGATTGCTGGGGGAAGGGAAAGGGAGGGGGAGAGGAAATGTAGGGAAGATGGGGAAGGTGATGGGGAGGGGAGGAAGAAATATGGGGAAATGGAGAAGGGGATGGGGAGGGGAAGGGAAAGGGAGGGGAAAGGGGTGTGAGGGGTGATGAGATATAGGAGGGGGAACGTAGGGGTTGGGGAGGAAAATTGTAGGGAATATAGGGAAGAAATGAAAGGGAGGGAGGGGTGGTTGGACGAAGTGTGAGGGAGAGGGAGGAGGAAAGTGAAGAGGAAATGGAGGGAGGAGATTTGGGAATGATACGAGGAGGAAAGGAGGAGTAGGTAAGGGGGTGAGGAGGAGGGGAGAGGAAAGAGGGAAGGAGGAGGAAAAGAGTGGAAAGGTAAGGAATGAACCCCTATAAGTGAGAAGGGAGAGGAGAGGAGAGGAGAAGAGAGGAGAGGAGAGGGGAGGAGAGGAGAGGAGAGGAAAAGAAAGCCTGTAAGAGGAAGGAGATAAGAGAGAGGAAAGAGGGACGATGTAGGAAGAGGGAAGGTGAGGAAAGGTGGAGGAATGGAGGAGTAAGGAAACGAAGTAAGGAAGAGGAAGGAGGGGAGAAGGAAAAGGGGGGAAGGGGAAGGGAAGGGGAGGGGAGAGGAGAGGAAAAGGAAGGGGAGGGAAGAGGGAAGAGGGGAGAGGGGAGCAACCAAGGGTAAAGACTGTTAGTTCCTTTAAGTACTTTCTATCACGAGAGAGAGAGAGAGAGAGAGAGAGAAGGGATGTATATGGAGACACAGGATGAAGAGAAGAGAGGAAGAGAGAAGGGAGGGAGGAGGGAGGGAGAGAAAAGGTGAAGGTCAAGGAGAGAGGAATATAAGCTGGGGAGGGGAGGGGAGGGGAGGGGAGGAAGGACTCAAGGGGGAGGCTGAAATATGAGGTGGGGAAAGAAAGGAGGGGAGGGATGAGAGAAGAGGGGGAGAAGGATAAGGGGAGGGGGAGGGAAGGGAGAGGAAAGGAAAAGGGGAGGGGGAGGGAAGGGAGAGGAGAGGGGGAGGGAAGGGAAGAGGAGAAGGGGAAGGGAAAAGAGAGGGGAGGGGAAAACAAGGATAAGGGGAGGGGGAGGGAGGGGAAAGGGGAGGGGGGGAACGGAAAGGGGAGGGGAGGAATGGGGAAGAGAAGGGAAGAGGAGGTGTAGGGTAAGGAGAGGGAAGGAAACGAAGGAAGGAAGGGAAGGAGAGAGAGAGAGAGAGAGAGAGAGAGAGAGAGAGAGAGAGAAGGCGACACAATAGATCAATAACTACCGTACCTCAGTTAATGTGTGTGTGTGTGTGTGTGTGTGTGTGTGTGTGTGTGTGTGTGTGTGTGTGTGTGTGTGTGTCAGCATGAACTGCGTATGTGCTTATGTATGAAAGAGTGTGCGTTTCCGTGACTATGCATGACCGTGTGTGTGTGTGTGTGTGTGTGTGTGGCTATGTGTTTGCGCTGACTGTGTAGGTATATCGACCATGTGTTCGTGTGTACGACTACGTGTGCGCTTACTGCGTGCGTATGAATCAACTGTGTGCGTATGTTGCTTTCGTGTGCGTGTGTGTGTGACTGTGTACGTATAACAACCGTGTGTGTGTTTGTGTGTGCCTGTGGGCGCTGACTGTGTGTGCGTATATAGCTATCGTGTGCGTGTGTGTGTGGGCTGTGTACGCCTATCAACAGTATGTATGTGTGTGTGTGTGTGTGTGTGTGTGTGTGTGTGTGTGTGTGTGTGTGTAAACCATCAATCGTGTGCGTATGGTTGTGATGGCTGTGTACGTGCAGACTGTGTACGCACCTCAATCGCGTATGTACGTATGTATGCATGTATGAATATATATATGTATGTATGGATCGATGTTATATGTGTGTGTGTGTGTGTGTGTGTGTGTGTGTGTGTGTGTGTGTGTAGGAGCAGGGTACACACACGTAAAAATGATTGATGCTGTTTACTGCACATTCTCCAAATCTCACTCCCATACGCTTGGCACCTCCCCTAAAAAGTGCGTGCAAAGTTGAGTGCGGGGCAGGGATGGAGATTTGAGTGAGTGAGTGAGTGCTGGGAGAGAGTGAAGGTGTGGGTGAGAGCGTGTTTTGAATGCGTTTTTTGAGTGA
>NC_137001.1:23689874-23692374 GCF_032717465.1 Coenobita brevimanus | reverse complement strand
TCACACACATCACACCACCCTCTCACACCACACCATACTACACCACATCACCCTCACGCAACACCACAACACCAGACCTCACCTATACACTGATGCTGTCCCAGGTTTATATGTAGCAAGCTGCACATCCCAATTAATCTATCTATCTATAGCCCGACGCCCTAATCCCGCGAAGGGTGGCCGCAGACAAAACGCCTCCAAGTCGCCTTGTCACCCACCATTTGACTACCCTCCTCCCAACTCACTCCCCCCTCCCTCATATACCTCTCCATCCCTCCACCTCATCCTCGGTCTTCCCCTTCCTCTCCCTCCCTCCACTTCACCTACATACACCCTCTTGGTCAGTCTTTCATTCTCCATTCTCTCCACATGTCCAATCAATCAAGGTGTGAAATTAAATCAATCAGAATACAGGTAACCGGAAGTGTAATGACTAAATCGCCAAATCACAGGAGCTACGCAGTGAACAAAAGAGAAATGTGTTTATAGGCTTTACAATTGTTCCAAAAATTATAATCCTGTTTCTAAATGGATGGTCTGTGAGAGAGAGAGAGAGAGAGAGAGAGAGAGAGAGAGAGAGAGAGAGAGAGTAATGCTGTTTTTGTCGACTCTGTGTGTGTGTGTGTGTGTGTGTGTGTGTGTGTGTGTGTGTGTAAGGTACACTCTGTATGTGTGTGAGTGTGGATGGTAAACGGTGTGTGTGTGTGTGTGTGTGTGTGTGTGTGTGTGTGTGTGTGTGTGTGTGTGTGTGTGTGTGTGTACAATAAGGTACAGGCTATGTCTAGACGGTTGGGGGGGTGGGGGGGAGGGGTGAGAAGGGAATCCAGACGTTTGAGAAAGGGGGGAGGGGACGGGGAAGGGGGGGCATCGCAGGAGAGGTGGTGGGGGGAGCTAAAATGGGGGGAATGATACATAGGGGAGAGGGGGGGGGAGTCAGACGATTGAGGTGGGGGATATTGACAAGAGAAGGGGTGGTGGGGGAGAAAGGAGGGGATCGAGACGGTTGAAGGAGTTGTGGGGGTGCTGTATGGTGGATGGAGGAAGGGGGAGGGAGAGAGGGAGGGGAGGGGGAGGGAGAGGAAGAGGGGAGGGAAGAGGAGGGGGAAATTTCAGACAGATAAATGGCTGGGAAAGGTTCTATGGGGGGGAGGGGGCGTACTAAGTGACGTTACAGACAGCTGGGGGAGAGAAAAGGGAGGGAGGAAGGGAGGGAGGGAGAGAGGGGGGGAGGGGGTCATGTATGTGAAGTGTGTGGAAGGATGGGAGAGGGGGACTCGGGGTGATAAGGAGGGGGAGGGGGAAATCCTGTGTGTGTGTGTGTGTGTGTGTGTGTGTGTGTGTGTGTGTGTGTGTGTGTGTGTGTGTGTGTGTGTGTGTGTGTGTGTGGTGGGGGTGAGGGGGGGTACTAAGGGGTAGGGGGTTCCAGACACTTGAGGAAGGATAAGGGAGAAAGGGGGAAGGGGGGGTATTGTGTGTGGAGGGATGGGGAGGGGGTCAACAGCGGGATAAGGGGCTCCAGACAGCTGTTAAAGGGGGGAGATGGGGAGGGGGGTCCTGTGTCTGGAAGGAGGGAGGCTACAAGAGGATAAGGGGAAGGGGAAGGAGCAGGGGAAGGGGAAAGGGTAGGGGGAATCCTGTGTATGGTAGAAGAAGGGAATGTACATAGGGGTTCCAGACAGGTGAGAGGGCAAGGGGATAGGGGAGGGGATATCCTGGGGGCTAGGAAAGGGGAGGGGCTGTATTGGGGGCCAGGAAAGGGGAGGGGCTGTATTGGGGGCTAGGAATGGGGAGGGGCTGCGTACGGTAACTTTAGGCAAGGGAGGGGGGGGGGGCACACCAACAAGGCACAAGGTAGACAAAGAACAGGTGAGAAAAATGGCACGTACACACCTCCAATTAACCAAAACATGACAATCAGAACACGTAAAAACGGAGTCTAGTACCATAAGCCCAAAAAATATCATACCAAGACATAAAGTACTCGAGACAAGAACGAAAAAGGGTCCTACTGAACACGAACAGAAAATCAAAATAACAGAACTATATGACACACACAAAAATGATAAAACAATTGAATGAACACCATACTATCAAATCCATTACTGGTAACGACTGATAACGATAAATTTTCTTTTATAATAACTGATTGAAAAGAACACCAGCTTAATACTAACTCTCGTATCACTTAGTTTATAAAATGGGCTCCAATTTACTTCCATGCGTCCGCCTTTGTCACCTAATGGCGGCTCTCCACGCTGCTCGATCTCTGTCAGCCTCCCTATTCAGTCCCTTATCCCTGAGGTCACACTCTATGACCTCGTCCCAGGTCTTTTTTCGGTCTGCCTCTCGCAACGCCACCCCCGACGTTCACACCTCTCACCTTCCACACCCAACTGTCATCCTCCATCCTCTCCACATGCCCAAACCATCTCAGTCTACCCCTCCTCATCACAGTCCTTGATATATATGTCAGATTTATTTGGAAAAAGACCCATTCCCC
>NC_137001.1:23674874-23687374 GCF_032717465.1 Coenobita brevimanus | reverse complement strand
CCAGAGTGTGACCCCAATGCTCTCTCTCTCTCTCTCTCTGTAAATACCGGACAAGAATTTGGTAGGCTAGTGCAGAGTTCTGCTGATGTCTGTGAGCGTCGTGCCTTGAGAGTAAATGTAGAAAAGAGTAAAGTGATGGTAATCGAGAGAGAAGGTGACTCCCAGTGTGATGTTACAGTGAATGGAGACTGGAATTTGTGAGAGAGTTCAAATACCTAGGTACAGTGATCGAAAAGAGAGGAAAATGTGCAAAAGAAGTGGAAAGTAGAGCGACATAAGGAAGGAAAGTGGCTGGTGCAATGAAGGCCTTGATAAGAAACAGAGGCTTGAGTGTTGCAGCTGCACGAGACTTACATGAAGGAGTGTTAGTGCCAACTTTAACATATGGATGTGAGACTATGGTGTGGCATGAAAACGAAAATTCAAGAGTGAGAGCAGTGGAGATGGGACTGCTGAGGAATGTATGTGGAGTACAGAGGGTGGATAGGATACGAAATAATGTGATTCGTGAAAGATGTGGAGTGAGGAAGTCTGTGGACACCAGAATCGAAGAGAGTGCACTGAGATGGTATGGTCATGTGGAGAGAATGGATAACAATAGAGTGGTGAAAAAGGTATATCTAAGCGAATCTGAAGGAGGGAGGAGGTGAGGTAGGCCAAGGAGAAGGTGGAGAGATATGGTGGATGAGTGTGTGAGGAAGAGAGGTTTGGAAGTCGGTGAGGCTAGGGGACAGACAAGAGATCGAGCTGGCTGGATGAATGTTGTGAGGAGTAGTGCATGATCAGGGATTTGGCACCCCTTTTTATCGTGACAGCGTTCGGACTGACTCTATCGGATACGTATAGGTGAAGCTACAGAGCTCCACTTGGTTCACACATTCAATGAGGACTGAGGTGTCAAAGAGGATGGGGTGATGAGACAGTAGGGAATGTTCACGCCTGGCGCTATAAGATGGTTTGGCTAATGACCTGTGTGTTCTCACTGTTCGATCCTTCCCTGGTGTATAAGTTTGTCAATGAATTACACCGACGACACGTGTACTGATAAATTACAGATGATGCTATACTCTTTTCACTCTATCCTGGCCTAAAGCTGCCTTCTCCTCATCTTGAATACTGAGTTGTAAGAGAATATGATGCTATATTCGTTTCACTCTATCCTGGCCTAAAACTACCTTCTCTCTGTCTTGAATGATGAAATGTGTGTTAATGAATCTGGCGCTAGTCACGAAGAAGTGCTACGGAAAGGATGTCTTATTCTGCCACTGAGCTACGTGAAATAAGCCGCAAAAGGAGGACAATCTAGACCAAGTCAACATGAAGGAAGTAAAGAAGTCTACGTGGGTTTGGAGATGACGCAACACTTCTGCCTTAGCGATTCATTCTGTACATCTTCCACGTTCCAGACACAAACAACATCGATAATAAAAAAAAAAAAAAAAAAACATATACCAGAGAATGCTAAGGTATGCACAATAAATCGCTCAGGAGGAGGCGCTACGGGGCAAAGCAGATGATCCGGATTGTGTTTGGGTGTTACGCCGACGAATCCGCTGCACAACTCTGCCAGCGAGGGCGATATTCTTGATCTCTCTCTCTCTCTCTCTCTCTCTCTCTCTCTCTCACACACACACACACACACACACACACACACAGCTAGAAACATGATGATTAACAGGTACATTATCAAACAATCCCCAGACTCTTTCAACATTCTCTCTCTCTCTCTCTCTCTCTCTCTCTCTCCCTCTCAATAAAACACAAACACTATGAACTATACGAAATGTCTGTGTTTGACTTTGATAGACAACCCTTTTATGCACGCTTACTGATCAGCTGTGTGTGTGTGTGTGTGTGTGTGTGTGTGTGTGTGTGTGTGTGTGTGTGTGTGTTCGTGACTGCCAACCATTTCACGCACACTTACTGGCACGGATATTTGTAATTTGAGAGAGAGACACACACACACACACACACACACACACACACACACCTCACACTAACAAGACTCACTCACGTCACTCTTCACACCTTACACACCCTTCACACTCCAGCTCCACGTCGTTTCCAGAGCACTTCTTCGTGACTAGCATCACATCGCAACGCTCATCTACTGTTACAACCCGGCACAGATGCGGGAGAGGTGGTAATTGTAGACCAGGTTGGTGTAAAAGGAGTATAGGATCTGGGAAGTTGATTATCAGTTTGGAAAAACAAAAACAGCGCCTATGTTTTAAGAAAATCTGAAGAAGAAAGCAAATTACTAAGAGACTAGGAGTGATATTACTGAAAGCTAAACTGGATCTTTCTCCTCCTCCTCTTCCTCCTTCTTCTCCCCTGGTTTTCCTCTTTCTCTTCCTTCTCCTCCTCTTCCTCTTACTCTCGAAGCTTCACTTTTCTTCTCTGCCTTGTCTAACTAATACTCCTCCTTCTCCTCCTCCTCTTCCTTCCCCTCCTCTCTCTTCCTCCTCCTTCCTCCCTCTTCCCCTCTCCTTCCTCCTCCTCCTCTCTCTTCCCCTCTCCTTCCTCCTCCTCCTCTCTCTTCCCTCTTCTTCCTCCCCCTCCTCTCTCTTCCCCTCTCCTTCCTCCCCCTCCTCTCTCTTCCCCTCTCCTTCCTCCCCCTCTTCTCTCTTCCCCTCTCCTTCCTCCTCCTCCTCCTCCTCTCTCTTCCCCTCTCCTTCCTCCCCCTCTTCACTCTTCCCCCTCCTTCCTCCCCCTCCTCTCTCTTCCCCTCTCCTTCCTCCCCCTCTTCACTCTTCCCCCTCCTTCCTCCCCTCCTCTCTCTCCCCCCTCCTTCCTCCCCCTCCTCTCTCTTCCCCTCTCCTTCCTCCCCCTCTTCTCTCTTCTCCCTCCTCTCTCTTCCCCCCTCCTTCCTCCCCCACCTCTCTCTTCCCTCTCCTTCCTCCCCCTCCTCTCTCTTCCCCTCTCCTTCCTCCCCCTCCTCTCTCTTCCCCTCTCCTTCCTCCCCCTCCTCTCTCTTCCCCGCTCCTTCCTCCCCCTCTTCTCTCTTCCCCCTCCTCTCTCTTCCCTCTCCTCCCTCCCCCTCTTCTCTCTCCCCTCTCCTTCCTCTCTCTTCCCCCTCCTTCCTCCCCACACGTCCAATACCCTCTCCCCTCACATAAGCCCTGATCACAACACTACTAAAAACTACCATCAAATCATCCCACTCTTCTTCCTCTTCTTCTCCCTCTCTTCTCTTCCTCTTCTTCTCCCTCTCTTCTCTTCCTCTTCTTCTCCCTCTCTTCTCTTCCTCTTCTTCTCTCTCTCTTCTCTTCCTCTTCTTCTCCCTCTCTTCTCTTCCTCTTCTTCTCCCTCTCTTCTCTTCCTCTTCTTCTCCCTCTCTTCTCTTCCTCTTCTTCTCCCTCTCTTCTCTTCCTCTTCTTCTCCCTCTCTTCTCTTCCTCTTCTTCTCCCTCTCTTCTCTTCCTCTTCTTCTCCCTCTCTTCTCTTCCTCTTCTTCTCCCTCTCTTCTCTTCCTCTTCTTCTCCCTCTTTTCTCTTCCTCCTCCCCACACGTCCAATACCCTCTCCCTCACATAAGACCTACACTTACACTTATAAAAACCCTCCACCAAATCGTTCCACTCTTCTTCTACCTCTCTTCTCTTCCTCTTCCTTCTCTTCTTCTCCCTCTCTTCTCTTCCTCTTCCTTCTCTTCTTCTACCTCTCTTCTCTTCCTCCTCCTCTTCTTCTTCCTCCTCCCCACACGTCCAATACCCTCTCCCCTCACATAAGCCCTGATCACAACACTTTCTTCTCCCTCTCTTCTCTTCCTCCTCTTCTTCTACCTCTCTTCTCTTCCTCCTCTTCTTCTACCTCTCTTCTCTTCCTCCTCTTCTTCTACCTCTCTTCTCTTCCTCCTCTTCTTCTACCTCTCTTCTCTTCCTCCTCCTCTTCTTCTTCCTCCTCCCCACACGTCCAATACTCTCCCCTCACATAAGCCCTGATCGCTACACTAGTAAAACTCGCCATCAAATAATAACACGTCAACAATTTTTCTTCTTCCTCTTCTTCTACCTCTTCTCTTCCTCCTCCTCCTCTCTCTCTCTCTCTCTCTCTCTCTCTCTCTCTCTCTCTCTCACACACACACACACACACATGGAGAAGAAAAAGAAGGCGAAAAAGGAGAAGCAAACGGAGATGAGGAAGAAGGGGAAGAAGAATGAAAAGAAGAGGAAGAAGAAGAAGAAGAGGAAGAAGAAGATGGAGGAGGAGGAGGAAGAGGAGGAGGAGGAGAAGAAGAAGAAGAAGAAGATGAAGAAGGAGGAGGAGGAGGAGAAGGAGAAGAAGAAGAAGATGAAGAAGAAGAAGGAGGAGGAGGAGGAGGAGGAGTAAAAGAAGACAAGGAAGAAGGGGAAGAAGACGAAACAGAAGATGATGAAGAAGAAGGAAGAGGAGGAGGAGGAGGAGGAGGAGGAGGAGGAAGAGGAAGAGGAGGAGGAGGAGGAGGAGGAGGAGACGAAACAGAATAAGATGAAGGCTTTACAATACAAGCCATTCACTGTTTTTAAATTCATAAATACTTACCCTATAAAGAAAAGTAACATCGCTCATTCTCAACACCATCGTTCACTTATAAGGGGCCACTTCTACTTAAATAAGTGTTTTGGAGTTATTTGGCGTGTCCCATTATGCATCGGAAGGGGAGCGTGAAGATGTAACGATGGTTGTGTGTGTGTGTGTGTGTGTGTGTGTGTGTGTGTGTGTGTGTGTGTGTGTGTGTGTGTGTGTGTGTGTGTGTGTGTGTGTGTGTTCGAATGGACCTGGGTTACAACAACAACAACTACTACTACTACTATTACTACTACTACTACCACTATAACAACACTACCACTGTTACTATTACTACCACTACTGCTACTACTACTACTACTATCAGTACAGCTATTACTACTGTACTACCACTATACTACTACTACTACTACTAACATATACGTGTGTGTGTGTGTGTGTGTGTGTGTGTGTGTGTGTGTGTGTGTGTGTGTGTGTGTGTGTGTGTGTGTTCGAATGGACCTGGATTACAACAACAACAACTACTACTACTACTATTACTACTACTACTACCACTACAACAACACTACCACTGTTACTATTACTACCACTACTGCTATTACTACTACTATCAATACAGCTATTACTACTGTACTACCACTATACTACTACTACTACTACTACTAACATTTACGTGTGTGTGTGTGTGTGTGTGTGTGTGTGTGTGTGTGTGTGTGTGTGTGTGTGTACTGGGTAGCGTCGGACCGTTGCCATGGTGACGGGAGTTCAACCCTAACAACACAACCCACCGACTCACCAGACCAGGAGGAGGAGGAGGAGGAGGAGGAGGAGGAGGAGGAGGAGGAGAAGAAGAATGGAATAAGAAAGGAAGATGAAGAAGGGAAGATTAAGAAGACAATTCAAAAAGGTGGAGGAGGAGGAGGAGGAGGAGGAGGAGAAGAAGAAGAGGAAGAAGATGATGATGATGATGATGATGATGAAGAACAAGAAGAGAAAGAAGAAGACGAAGAAGATGAAGATCAAGAGAAAGAAGAAGACGAAGAGGAAGAAGAAGAAGAAGAGAAAGAAGAAGACGAAGAAGAGGAAGAAGAAGAAGAAGGGAAGATGAAGAAGAGGAAGAGGAAGAAGAAGAGGAAGAGGAAGAAGAAGAAGACAGAATAGAAAGAGGAAAAGGAGGTCGAAAGAAGGAAGAAAAAGGCGCACAAATACCAGGAAGGACAAGAGAGGAAAATAACAATCTAGATAATAAAGGAAATACAAGAAAATTCCCTCTTAAAGGTGACAGGTAATGTGCTTAGTTTTACTGATGTTTAGTTTCCGCTAGTGGTAGGTGGTGGCGACTATCATCCACTCACTTGATGTAGTGCTGCCTACTTCTTCCTTAGCCTGTATCATTCTTTTTCTGTGGCTGCCCTCCTCTCTTCCTGTTTCTCACCGTCATCCATTCACTTGATGTAGTGCTGCCTACTTCTTCCTTACCCTGTATCATTCTTTTTCTGTGCCTGTCCTCCTCTCTTCCTATTTCTCACCATCATCCATTCACTTGATGTAGTGCTGCCTACTTCTTCCTTACCCTGTATCATTCTTTTTCTGTGCCTGTCCTCCTCTCTTCCTATTTCTCACCATCATCCATTCACTTGATGTAGTGCTGCCTACTTCTTCCTTACCCTGTATCATTCTTTTTCTGTGCCTGCCCTCCTCTCTTCCTGTTTCTCCCATCTTTCCTGTCACTTCTTATTGCTTTTCTTTCCTTTACAGGTGGCTTTACATTGAGTGACAAGCCAAATGGTTTCCTGTAAGCCAAGAAACCATTTACAACGCTGGGTGGTAACCATATAACCAAACCATACGTGCTCCCTACGTGTCAGTAAGTGGGTTGGTGGAGGGTTAGTGCCCCTCCCTGTAAAACAAATAACTCAGTGTCAAACGGCCACCCCTTGCGGGATTATGGCGTCTGGCAAAAGACAGAGACATAGATAGATAGATAGATAGTTTCCGCTTGGTGCTGTAAGGTTAAATAAGGAAGGAATAAAGGAAGAAGTAAAGAGGTAAAGGAAGGAAATAGAGAATCATAAAAGACGACTAGGGAAGTAAAACTCTGAATGAATATGCAACGGTGGATGAAAAGAGAGAGGGATGAGGCTAAAGATGAAAGGGAAGAAAGAGAGAAGCACTTACACTAAAAAGGAAACGAAAGGAGGAAAGGAGGAAGGGAAGGGAAGGGAAGGGAAGGGAAGGGAAGGGAAAGGAAGGGAAGGGAAGGGAAGGGAAGGGAAAGGAAGGGAAGGGAAGGGAAGGGAAGGGAAGGGAAGAGAAAGGAAGGGAAGGCAAGGCAAGGGAAGGAAGGGAAGGGAAGGGAAGGGAAAGGAAGGGAAGGCAAGGGAAGGAAGGGAAGGGAAGGCAAGGGAAGGCAAGGGAAGGAAGGGAAGGGAAGGGAAAGGAAAGGAAGGGAAGGGAAGGGAAGGGAAGGGAAGGAAGGGAAGGGAAGGGAAGGGAAGGGAAGGAAGGGAAGGGATGGGAAGGGAAGGGAAGGGATGGAAAGGGAAGGGAAGGGAAGGGAAGGGATGGGAAGGGAAGGGATGGGAAGGGAAGGGAAGGGAAGGGAAGGGATGGGAAGGGAAGGGAAGGGAAAGGAGGGGAAGGGAAGGGAAGGGAAGGGATGGGAAGGGAAGGGAAAGGAAGGGAAGGGAAGGGAAGGGAAGGGAAGGGAAGGGAAAGGAAAGGAAGGGAAGGGATGGAAGGAATTAAGCGACAAGAGGGGAGACAAAAGCAGGAAGTAATACACGGGATGAGAGAGAGAGAGAGAGAGAGAGAGAGAGAGAGAGAGACGCAGTTAAAAAGTAATTAAGGAAGATAAAGTGGGTGAGAGAAACAAAAGAGCAATAACCTAGGTAGAGAGAGAGAGAGAGAGAGAGAGAGAATTACTGCTCTCCTATAAACCCCAATATCTTCATCATCATCATCATCAACATCATCATCACAACCATATTCTTTTTAGTCTAACTTGGCCTAAAATTGCCATCTCTCCATCTTGAATGCAGAGGTGTAACAAGAGATAAACACTAGAATGAGCTGCTAGTCACGAAGAAGTGCTAGGGAGGGAATGTACGGCCTTAGCACTGGTTTTTATAGTTCACCTACAAAATCCACATCAGGAAAAAAGGGAAAAGGAGACAGGAATGATCAGCACTGGAAAATAATGTTACGATGGAACGAAGAATGAGACGACGAGGAATGACACTGAATTAGGGAAGAATGAGGTTTGCATATATGGAATGGAACTAAGAAGGATACGAAGATAAAGTAGGAATGAAAAGAGGAATGAACCGAATTGCAAAAAACTGAATGATGCAACGAGGGATGAGACGACGAGGAATGAGACGGAATAAGGGAAGAATCGAGTACGCAAAGATGGAATGGAACTAAGAAGGCTACGAAGACAAAGTAGCAAAGAGGAATGAACTGAACTGCAAAAAACTGAATGATGCAACGAAGAATGAGACGACGAGGAATGACACTGAATAAGGGAAGAATCAAGTGAGCAAGGATGGAATGGAACTGAGAAGAATACGAAGACAAAGTAGCAAAGAGGAATGAACTGAATAGCAAAAGATGGAAAGATGAGACGAAGAATAAGACGACGAGGAATGACACTGAATATGAAGGAAAAGGGAAGGTGAAAGGAAGGAGGGAAGCAAAATGTACACACACATAAAAATAAACTGGAGCAACGGAAAGAATAATGCTACAAAAGGGCAATGAAAAACGGAAAGATGGAATGAAGATGCGACGAAGAATGAGAAGACAGGGGGAGTGAGAGTGAAGATGAAAGGAAAGAGATAGTGATTAGAAGCAGGGGAGAATTATAAATGGTGAGGAAGGAAGGAAAAATAACAAAAAGGCCAAGAAGTATGGAAAGATGGAATGAAGATGCGACGAAGAATGAGAGGAAGGTGAATGAGAATGAAGAGGAAAGGGACGAAGAGATAAGATGGAAAAAAACAAACATATAAAACTGAAAAAAAAAAACAAGAAGTGTAAAGGAAAATAACAAGAGTGCAAAGAAGAATGGACAGGTGAAACGAAGATGAGACGAAGGATGAGAGGAGAGGGAGAATGAAGATGAGAGACAAAGGTGAGGTGAAAGGAAGCAGGGACACGGTAATGAACTGGATAGGAAACCACAGCCATTACCAACCACAGCTACTACCACCATCTCAACTACTACAACCACCACCACCATTACCAAACAACCACTACCACCACAATCACCACCACCATTACCAAACAACCACTACCACCACAATCACCACCACCATTACCAAACAACCACTACCACCACAATCACCACCACCATTACCAAACACTACCACCATCTCAACCACTACCACCACAATCACCACCACCATTACCAAACACTACCACCATCTCAACCACTACCACCACAATCACCACCACCATTACCAAACACTACCACCATCTCAACCACTACCACCACAATCACCACCACCATTACCAAACACTACCACCATCTCAACCACTACCACCACAATCACCACCACCATTACCAAACAACCACAGCCACCCTCTCAACCACCACCACTACCACAATCACCACCACCATTACCAACCACAACCACTACCACCATCTCAACCACTACCACCACAATCACCACCACCATTACCAAACAACCACAGCCACCCTCTCAACCACCACCACTACCACAATCACCACCACCATTACCAACCACAACCACTACCACCATCTCAACCACTACCACCACAATCACCACCACCATTACCAAACAACCACAGCCACCTTCTCAACCACCACTACCACAATCGCCACCACCATTACCAACCACAACCACTACCACCCTCTCAACCACCACCACTACGATCACCACAGCATTGTACAGACTATAGCAATACATTCTCCACATTTCACCCCCTCACCACCACAACCACCATTATCACAATCACCATCACCACAACCATCACCACCACACACCACCATCATCACTACCACCACAACCACCACCACACATCACTATCAACACTACCACCACAACCACTACCACCACAGTCACCACCACCACTACCACCACGTCTGCTATAAAAGATTCTACATTCATCCACAACCAAGATCATCACCACAATCACCACCACCACCACAAACCTACCTGCCACAAAGAACTCTCTATATCACCCACCACCACACCACCACCACCACAATCACCATAACCACAACGACTACCATTACAACAATCACCACAACCACCACAATCCAATCTGCCACAAAGAACTCTCTATATCACCCACCACCACCACAATCCTACCTACCACAAAGAACTCTATATATCACCCACCACCACCACCACACACCACCACACTACAATCTGCAACAAACTGCTCACCACATTTTACCCACTCTCCTCTATTGACTGCCAACCGGTCCCATCCCACTCTGGAAAAATTACGTCCCCCAAAAAAAAAAATAATAATAATAATAATAAAAATAAATAAGAGAGAAGGGGAAAGATAAGTTAATTAATAAAATAAGTTGAGTTAAAACAGAATAAAAAGGTACAAGGGCAGGAAGAAGGAAATCAAAATATTTACACAAAATTGGTAAAAATCATTATTATTATTATTATTATTATTATTCACCACCACCATCATTTTCAGCATCATCACCACCACCTACACAACCATCATCATCATCACCACCACCATCATCACCACCACCACCACCACATCCATCAGCATCACCATCATCACCACCACCATCATCATCATCACCACCACCACCATCATCATCACCACCACCACCACCATCATCATCACCACCACCACCACCATCATCATCACCACCATCATCATCACCATCACCACCACCACCACCACCATCATCACCACCACCACCACCATCATCATCATCACCACCACCACCATCATCATCATCATCATCACCACCACCACCATCATCATCACCACCACCACCACCATCATCATCACCACCATCATCATCACTATCACCACCACCACCACCACCATCATCATCACCATCACCACCACTATCATCATCATCATCATCACCATTATCACCATCACTACAACAATTCCGCACCATATTCTAGTTTCAACCTATTGCAACAACTCAGCATTCAAGACGAAGAGACAGCAATTTTAGGCCAAGTTAGAGTGACAGGGATATACTAGGACAGGGTAATATAATACACCATAAGGTAGTCCAAAAATAGCACTGCGCTAGACATTCACGTGGCAGTTTCTTGTGTTATGACAGCTCAGTCGGCGGGTGTGGGCGTGGGTGTGGCAGTGGGGGGGAATGAATGATCCTGGACACTCATAACACAGCCGTCCCCAGAACACGCAAGAAATCGCCATGGAGTGTAAGTGTACCGCTCAATACGTACCATGTGTAGCGCTAAGTACCAAGTGTGGCGCTATAGACGAACCACCCTGAACAAGGCAATACTTACATTGGCAGCAGAAGGGAAGGGTGAATGAGGCCAGCGGTGGACAGGTAAAGGTGGAGTGTATTACAGGTGAGGTGCCAGGTAACCCCTTCCTGTACCTGTAACAAGAGAATATGTTATCTTTAGTAAAAATATATGACTTATTTTGAGACAGATAGATAGATAGACAGAAGGTAGGTATGTATGTAGGTAGGCAGGTAGGTAGGAAGGTAGGTAGGTGGGTAGGTAGACTGACAGATAGACAGACAGATAGATAGACAGAAGGTAGGTAGGTATGTAGGTAGGCAGGTAGGTAGATAGGTTGACAGATAGAAAGATAGATAGATAGATAGACAGACAGACAGACAGGTAGGTAGATAGGTAGATGGGTAGGTAGGTAGGTAGGCAGATAGACAGACAGCTAGATAGATGGACAGACAGATAGACAGGTAGGTAGGAAGGTAGGTAGGTAAGCAGGAAGTCAGGTAGGTAGCCAGGGAGGTACAGTAGGTAGGTAGATAGACTGAGAGATAGATAGATAGACAGACAGGCAGGTAGGTAGATAAACAGACAGAGACATAGTATTTTCATCCCAACTTCACACGTCCACAACACAACTCTTTTCAGGTAAAAATTATTCCCCATCCAATAAACAGACACACAGGTAGGTAGGTAGGTAGGTAGGTAGAGAGAGACATAGTATTTTCATTCCAGCTTCACACGTCCACAACATTACTCTTTTCAGGTAAAAATTATTCCCCTTCCACATTTCAACTTTGTTCACCTCGGCCATTTCCATTTTTTCTCTTCATTTTTTTTGGGCACGTATACCTGTTCGTTTCTGGGGCTTCTTGACACCTGGGCTTCAGTGATTTATTCTGCCTACCTCAATCAAGCTGCCCTGCCTGTACCCCATCCAATCCCCTAGCCCTAAACATCTTCCCACTGGCTATTAATTCTATCCATCAGTCCTCACCACCCTCACCCTTCCTCCAACTCTTCCTCTAGCCTTTCTCCCTTCCCTCCAATTCTGCCCCTCCCTCCAACTCTCCCTCTCGCCTCTAGCCCTCTCCCTTTCCTCCAGCCTTCACCACTCTCTCTCCATTCCTCGCCCTCCCTCCAACCCTGCCCCTTCCTTCCAGCCCTCACCCTCTGTCCAACTTTCACCCTTCCTCCAACTCCCCCTCTCCCTCCCTTCCTCTTCCCTCCAACTCTCCCTCCCCCATCCCTCCACCTCTCACCAGCAGCTTTCTCCCCTACCCCCAGCTCTCCCCATCCTCCCCACCCCTCTCCCCAGCGTGCCATTCCGTGTACAGCTTTAAAAACAAGAGAGAGGGACCTCCAGGGCATACTAACCTCCCCAACAATGCCCTCCTACTTCACCACACAGGGGAGAGAAGGTGGGGAGGAGAGATAGGGGGAGGGGAGAGGGGGAAGAGAAGGTGGGGAGGAAAGATAGGGGGAGGGGAGAGGGGGAAGAGAAGGTGGGGAGGAAAGATAGGGGGAGGGGAGAG
>NC_137001.1:23642374-23669874 GCF_032717465.1 Coenobita brevimanus | reverse complement strand
GGAAAGAAGAGAGGGTTAATGGAGAAAGGGAAAGCAAGAGGGAAGGAAAGAAAGGATGGAAAAGTTAGGAAGGGATGATGAAGAGGGCAAGAAGGAAGGGATGAAAGAAGAGAATGATGAAAGAAAGAGAGAAAGCAAGAGGGAAGGAAAGAAGGGATGGAAGAGTTAGAAGGGGATGATGAAGACAGAGGGAAAGAAAGGAGGAAAGAAAGAATAAAGGAGAAAGGGAAAGCAGGAGGGAAGGAAAGAAGGGATGGAAAAGTTAGATGATGAAGACAGGGAAAGAAGGAAGGGAGGAAAGAAGAGAAGGAGAGATGGAAAGCAAGAGGGAAGGAAAGAAGGGATGGAAAAGTTAGATGATGAAGACAGGGAAAGAAGGAAGGGAGGAAAGAAGAGAAGGAGAGATGGAAAGCAAGAGGGAAGGAAAGAAGGGATGGAAAAGTTAGATGATGAAGACAGGGAAAGAAGGAAGGGAGGAAAGAAGAGAAGGAGAGATGGAAAGCAAGAGGGAAGGAAAGAAGGGATGGAAAAGTTAGATGATGAAGACAGGGAAAGAAGGAAGGGAGGAAAGAAGAGAAGGAGAGATGGAAAGCAAGAGGGAAGGAAAGAAGGGATGGAAAAGTTAGATGATGAAGACAGGGAAAGAAGGAAGGGAGGAAAGAAGAGAAGGAGAGATGGAAAGCAAGAGGGAAGGAAAGAAGGGATGGAAAAGTTAGATGATGAAGACAGGGAAAGAAGGAAGGGAGGAAAGAAGAGAAGGAGAGATGGAAAGCAAGAGGGAAGGAAAGAAGGGATGGAAAAGTTAGATGATGAAGACAGGGAAAGAAGGAAGGGAGGAAAGAAGAGAAGGAGAGATGGAAAGCAAGAGGGAAGGAAGGAAGGGATGGAAAAGTTAGGAGGGGATGATGATGACAGGGGAAAAGAAGGAAGGGAGGAAAGAAGAGAAGCAAAATGGAGAGGAGGAGGGAAGGAAAGAGGGGAAGGAAAATGAGGAAAAGGGAGAGGAAGGGGGTGAAAAAGGGAGAGGATAATGGAGGGAAGGAAGGAGGGAAGGAAAAGGGAGAGAAGGGAAGAAAAGGGGAGAAAGTGGAGAGAAGGAATGGAGGAGGGAAGGAAAGAAAGGAAGGAAAAGGGAGAGGATAGTGGAGAGAAGGAATGGAGGAGGGAAGGAAAGAAGGGAAGGAAAAGGGAGAGGATAATGGAGGGAAGGAAAGAACGAAATAGGGGAATAACAAGATAAATGGAGAAGAAATGAGAAAGAAAATATAAAAAAATGGAAGATAAGATGGAGATGGAAGGAAGGACTGATATTTTAGAGAGAGAAGGAAGTGGAGGAACGAAGGAAGGAAATGTGATAAAAAAGAAAATGAAAGGAAATGAGGAGAGAGAGAGAGAGAGAGAGAGAGAGAGAGAGAGAGAGAGAGAGAGAGAGAGAGAGAGAGAGAGAGAGGAATAAGAAATGGAGGAAGGCATGATGGAAAGAGGAGGAAAGGAAGAAGGAAAGATGATGATGAAAATGAAAGGAGAGGAAAGGAAGGGAAGGAGAAAGAGATGAGGAGTACAGGGAATGGAAGAAAGGAGAGATGTAATGGAGATGAAGAGACGGAGAGATAATGGAGAGAGAGAGAGAGAGAGAGAGAGAGAGAGAGAGAGAGAGAGAGGAGCCAGTGGTGGGAAAAACTTGCCTTAGTCAATTAGCTAACTCTGCCAGCCCACTAATTCTCTCATTCCAGCCACTGACGGTCCACAGGGGGCCAATCAGGGACCCACTGGACCAATTAAGAAAGTACTGGACCAATTAGGATAGTACTGGACCAATTAGGATAGTACTGGACCAATTAGGATAGTACTGGACCAATTAGGAAAGTACTGGACCAATTAGGAGAGTACTGGACCAATTAGGATAGTACTGGACCAATTACGATAGTACTGGACCAATTAGGAAAGTACTGGACCAATTAGGAGAGTACTGGACCAATTACGATAGTACTGGACCAATTAGTAGAGTACTGGACCAATTACGATAGTACTGGACCAATTACGATAGTACTGGACCAATTACGATAGTACTGGACCAATTAGTAGAGTACTGGACCAATTAGGATAGTACTGGACCAATTAGGATAGTACTGGACCAATTAGGGAAGTACTGGACCAATTAGGAGAGTACTGGACCAATCAGGATAGTATTTGGTATGTACGAGTTTGTTTGGGTGACCTCAAAGTGTTCGTAAAATCCAATATCCTGTCTAGTGGGGTACAGTAAAGCAAGGATCTGCTGTCTATCTATCTGTCTACTGTCTATCTATCTATTGCCAGACACTTTAATCCCGTATGAGGAGGCCACAAACAAATCGCCTCCACGTCGCCCTATCCCCTGCCATTTTGCTGCCCTCCCCTCAACTTACACCCCTCTCTCATATACCTCTCCACTCCATCCCTCCATCTCATCCTCGGTCCCCCCCTTCACCTCACTCACACTCTCCACGTTAGTCTCTCGTTTTCCATCTTCTCTACATGGCCAAACTGTACAACACCAGATTGCCCTGTCATGGTTGGGGTAACTCTAGTACTTAATTCCAACTAATGCCAGATGATTTTCTTAAGCTGAGAGGGATTATTGAAGTCAGAGAGTGTTAAAACTTACTCCATAAACCCTCTCATGGTTGGGACAGCTCCGGTGTTTTAATCCAGCCAGTGCCAGACAAACATATTCCTTTCAGTGAGTCACAGGAGCCTGAGTATTAAATTCTATCTATTGCCAGACGCCTTAATCCCTTAAGGGGTGGCCACAAACGAATCGCTTCTATGTCACCCTGTCCCCCGCCATTTCACTGCCCTGCTCCCTGAGTATTAAAACTATCAGGAAACACGGAAATTACTATCTATCTATCTATTGCCAGATGCCTCAATCCCGTATAGGGTGGTCACAAACAAATCGCCTCCATGTCGCCCTGTCCCCCGCCATTTCACTGCCCTGCTCCCTGAGTATTAAAGCTATCAGGAAACACGGATATTACAACCTGCAGATATTAGAGTCAAAGTGTCAGACTGTCAAGAGTAAAGGGTGGAAATTGCATGTACTGTATTCATTAAATGTAGTTAACTGTAACCTTATCAGTCAGTACAAACATCCTTCACTTAGCAATGGAGTTACGTTACCTCAGGCTGCTTCGTTAAGTGAATTATCAGTAAGTGGGCATGTTACAGCATGAATTCAGTGGGACTATGTTGCTAGGGTGCCCCCCAGGTTGGCCCTATGGAGGATACATTTCCCTAACCCAAATCAAGAACCAGCCAAAGTTAAGCTCATAACCACTTAGAATATTGTAAACTGTGATGGCAAATCACTGCAGATAAAGATATGTTATAAAACAATGAAAAAACACTTCAAGTACAGTAACCCATTTTCCGTAAGGTGACGTTAAAGATTTATTGTGCCAAACAGCACATTTACTCCCAACAGTAACACTGCTCAGTGAACGTCACTCACTTATTTTCAGTTTACAGATCAGAAATATTAACTACTGTACTGATATCAAATTTTTGCCACTTCCAGTTATTGTTAACCAAGAAGTATATTTTAAAAATCAAAAATTAAAGTAATATATCAATAACTGGTGCATATCAGATCACTTCTCGCATGCAGGGTGACTCAAAGTGCAGTTACCGATGCTGGCAGTTTTTTTTTTTTTTTTTTAATCCACTTGGGCTAGTCATGAAGAAGTACTATGAAAAGGGTGTGAATTTATGGTGCAAGTAGGTGTAAAATAGGTATAGTTTTCATTTTTAGTACTAGAATACACTATTTCAATCACTTATTTTCCATTACATGCTTGAAACGCCACTTAGTGGGGAGGGGGATCATTGGACTTACTGGATTTTGGTTTGATCAGGTTGGGCTTCCCCCCAATTGGTCTGGTATACAGAGGGTATACTATATATCCTGTAAAATAATACTGAAATGGCTGGCAAGGGGAGGTCTACATGTATGTCCCCTACTGCCTATGATTTCCCTACATTCTAGATTAAAAATGCACTTATGGGCCAATGATACACACAGACTTCATTACATGTCAGGGATGTGTTCCAAAGTGCCACATTCTGCCACACAGTACTGAAAATTGGGGGAAACTAACAAATCATCTTTACAGGTGCCAACGGAAATGTAGCAGGTAATCAAAGCAGAAAGGAATGTCAACAATGAGCTTTCTGTATGGTACTGCAATATGGTATAATCTTACAGTTTTTTATGCAATATGATAGATGACAATTGGATGAGGAAAGTGAGAAGTGTGAATATCAAGGATAGGGTTGCAAGAGGCAGACTGAAAAAGACCTGGGATGAGGTCATACAGTGGGACCTCAGAGATAAGGGCCTGAATAGGGAGGCTGCCAGAGATCGAGCAGTGTGGAGGACTGCCATTAGGTAACCAAGGCCAATGCACGCCAGCACGCTGAAGCTTTTATAAATGATACGATACAATACAATATGATCAACTAAAATAGTGATTGTACAGGAAGATAAAACCTCACTCTCGGTATGGCAATTTATGATAACCAAAAACATGTTCTTACAAAGTTCACGAATCTTTTCTTGTTTTATTCGTGCTACCATTTACTTGGTCTAGTGGGGACCTCTCACAGTGAAAGTGTTAAGGGAGATCACTCTTAGAAGGGACTACAGGAGGCCATTCCTGATCTAAATAAGACAGTCTTTTAGTAGCCTGAATAAATGAAACAGCAAATGACATAATGAAAAGGCATATAATAGTTTGGCTAACAGTTACCATGGTTTTTTCAGCATCCCGGACTTAATTCAATGACTGTTGTACTGTACTGTATCTTATAAAAACAGCCTCTCAAATGTAGACATTATTCTTTCATTTCATTAACTACCAGCATCATGACAGCAAGGCACAGGACCCCTTCCAGTACCACGCCGTCTCATTTCAGGTCATTCTTGCTAGTGTTAGGTGATTTCACTAAACTAAGAGAGGGCCACTCCTAATGAACGAGTCAATGAAGGCTTTATCTTAACCTCACTAGCTAAAAACATCTCTCCTAAGCTGAATAAAACACCTGGGAATAGGAATGAAAATAAAAATCCTCACCACAGTCAAGATGTTAAGAGTGAAGATATCCATTCAATGATGCAGCACTAATATAATGACCAATCCAATGTCTCAACAACTATTTTAATTAGATAGTACGGAACCTTTTCACTATTAGGTCCAGTTAATCCTTTAGCTTTCAACCCTCTACTGATCTATCTACCTGCAGCCATATGTTTTAATTCTAGAAAAGGTGGCTCCAAACACACTGTCTCAATGTCACCTTGTCCTCTGCCAATCACCCACTTAGCATTATAGTACCGTAAGCCAACCTGAAGCAATTTAATACAATCAAGATATCTAGCTAACCTGAAACAATTTAATACCATCAAGAGATCCACAGGGCACCAAAGAGTGTCAAAAACCAGTACCGGTACAAGTAACATTTTGGCTAAGAATATCGAACCAGATATTTTACTCCACCTAACGATGGGTGATTTTATTTCACAGAAGCCCACCATAACTGAGGGGTTAAATATACTAGGACTCTTGTGCCACACTGATGCCTGGTGGTCTAGTGAGATAAGGCACTCCTAGTAGATGTGGCCTAAACTGGGTTAAATCCAAGGACTGGTTGGAGTCACAAACCATGTTGTATTGAAGACTGAAATGTTTTTCCTTAAATTTGGAAGATAAAATGAGGAAAGTACCAAAAAAATCCCGAAATAACAAGTACGTACGGTACTGTACGTGCCACAGAGCTTAACACTATACTGTATTTTACTCATTTCTCTAAACTTAATTCATACATTTCTGTTATTTCTGTTAATCACTCCTGATTCTATCCTCAAACTGAAGTACCAGGTATCTGCGGCTGCTTTAAATCTGATAATAAAGACAACCGCAAAGTGTGTGATTAAGATGACCACTTCACTTATCAGATAAGCATAAACTCCCTGTAATACAAACTGGCCATATCGCTTGTTACATCACAGCATACATAGCCACCAGTACACAAATATACCACAGCACATACAGAAATAGGGAGGTGAGTATGGAAGTTAAGAAGTCACTGCATGATGGTATTGTGATCCCTACCCTGACGTATGGAAGCGAGGCGTGGACCTTGCAAGAGGGGAACAAGTCAAGAGTGAGAGCAGTGGAAATGAGTTACTTGAGAGGAGCATGTGGAGTGACATGGAGGGACAGGTTGACGAATGAAGAAGTGAAGGAACGTTGTGGGGTAGATGTGGATGTGGTTGAAAAGATTAGGAGAAATACACTGAGGTGGTTTGGACATGTGGAGAGGATGGAGAATGAAAGACTGACTAAGAGGGTGTATGTAGGTGAGGTGGAGGGAGGGAGAGGGAGGGGTAGACCGAGGATGAGGTGGAGGGATGGAGTTGAGAGGTATATGAGGGAGGGGGGGGGTTGGGGGGAGGGGAGTCAAATGGTGGGTGACAGAGTGAGTTGGAGGCGTTTTGTCTGCGGCCACCCTTTGCGGGATTAGGGCGTCGGGCTATAGATAGATAGACAGATAGACATACAGATGAACACAATGCACAGTATACATAAATAAACAAATAATTATACTGTATGTAGAAAAGAACCTACATCTTCAGAAAATCATGAAAGCTCTCTTTGGAAGTGACTGTTTCCTAAACCATCACAATTTATGAAAATAATAAGGAACAGCAAATAATAATACGATGATTCAGAACCACAAATGCATTTCTTGACACGAATATAGTGAAATTACGGGCAGCAAGGGATTCAGACTGCAATACATCCTGGTCGGCCAATGGAGAGAAAGAGAGAGAGAGAGAGAGAGAGAGAGAGAGAGAGAGAGAGAGAGAAATGGTACACTCAGATGGTACAACTGAACAATCCCTTAATCCAACATACAATAAATCATAACATTAATCCTTTCACTATACGAAGACAACTTTGTTACATAGTGCTACAACCAGTCAATTTTCCTCAGGTTAAAAAGGACCCTGCAATGGGACTGGGTTGGAAATGGCCTCCAGTAAATTCAGGGTACGGTGCTTCAATAAAAGAAGACTTTGCCAAACTCTATCTACCTATCCATCAATCTATCTACAGTCAGACACCTAAGTTCCATAAGGAGCAGCCACAAACAAACTGTCTCCATGTCATCTCCTCCTTTATCATCAGGCTACCCTCGCCACAACTCGCCATCCTCCATTAGGGGACAAGGAGGGAGTTGTAGGTCACTAGTATAACTGGACAGAGGAGCCGATCATTTATACTTATGCCATCAAATAAAACTGTCCCTTTCCATCACCTCTAGCTTTCTAAATAACCATAACAGCTACCCCCTCCCCTAGGAGCCCTGAGGAATATCTGTTATGAATTTACAACGCTGGGTGGTAACCATATAATCAAACCATATGTGCACCCTACGTGTCAACTGGGTTGGTGGAGGGTTAGTGCCCCTTCCTGTAACACAAATAACTCAGAGTCAAATGGCCACCCCGTACGGGATTATGGCGTCTCGCAATAGATAGATAGATAGACAGATATATAGAATTATGGTAACACTATTGGCTGTCCATATTTTTCTCACCGAAACAAAAGAACTGCCACATTTACTGATCAATACAAGGAATACTGGTTGGAGAATAAGGGTAATGCAATTGACTGTCTATCATTTTTCTAACCAAAACACTGAAAAACTACCACATTTACCAGTGAATATCCAGTTACATAAAAGGTCAAGAATTCTCATTAACCAAATCAATGCCTGTGAGATGCCAGCTACCAAATTCAACCAAGATATGAGGTATGAGATAATTTAGCAACCTGAGGAGTACTGATACGGATGAACGAGTCAAGGGCATGTGCATGAGGGTCCCTTGCACTTCTTCCTTCATTATTTACATTCCAACACACCCACTAACATCCCTTTCTTTCTTGCTTCACAGTTATAGAAAGAGAGAGAGAGAGAGAGAGAGAGAGAGAGAGAGAGAGTTTTTTTTTTTTTTTTTTTTGAACATGCCTACACAAAAAACATTATGATTTATTTTCCAACCTGCCCACTACCATCCCCCTTTTTTTTTTTTGCTTCTTAGGTATACATATATATCTATCTACCTATCTATTGCCTGACGCCTCAATCCCGTTTGGGGTGGCCACAAACAAATCGCCTTCAAGTCGCCCTGTCCCCCGCCATTTCACTGCCCTGCTCCCAACTCACACCCCCCTCTCTCATATACCTCTCCACCCCATCCCTCCATCTCATCCTCGGCCTCCCCCTCCACCTCACTCACATACACTCTCTTCGTCAGTCTCTCACCCTCCATCCTCTCCACATATATATACAGTTACTTATTTCCCAACCTACCCACTAACATTCCCTTCTTTTTCTTCCTTCTTATATCTTATTAACGTTAACACACACTGCACGAAAAACAGAGACTATAGTAACAAAGCAGAATCATAAACCGGGAAGGAAGTGGTGTTAGTAAGCTTCCTAACCACACCAGAATAACACCTACAATACCAGAGTTGGCTTAAAGTATAAATTTATTGTATTTTTAGCGGAATTTAGTAAACCTGAAGGTGATTTGGGCATGAGGAGAGGATGGAGAGTAATAGACTAACAAGGAGAGTGAGAGTAAGGTGGAGGGGAGGAGAGGGAGGGGGAAAACCAAGAATAAGATGGAGGGATGGAATAGAGAGGAATGGGGGAAGGAGGGGTGTGTGAGTTGGGGGGGAGGGCAGCCAAATGACAGGGGACAGGGCGACATGGAGGCAATCTGTATGGCTACCCTTTACGGAAAGAAGGCGTCTGTGTGTCGAGAAAATGTTCCAGTAAATCCAATTCGTTACATGAGGGGGGATCAGCAAAGCCCCACAGTAAATCAGTCACTAAGTACATCAGGGAACAACGTAAAGCAACGGGGCCACACTTACGTCACCAATGGGAGTGGCTTTGGGGATTTTACGTCAGAAAAATGACACCGAACTCTCAGACATGGGTGTTGTCGGCTCAAATTACGTCTATCTGTCCACTTATCCCTCTAACCCCGTCCTCAAGTCCTCAATACACTTCAGAGTCACTTAAAATACACTCTGCTCTTCACTTTCCACTACAAAACACAGACATTGATGTTTTGGTCCAACGTAAACAAACAGGTGTTTACAATGGGCCTCCCTCCAGTGTTGCCAATTCAGCTCAGGTGATAGGTGAGGAGCATTGCCTTTCCATCGGCACTTCTCCTGTCAATTCATTTTTCTAGTTTATAATTTTCCCTGTATTTAGCTCGTGATTTGCTCTTTTTTTTTTTGTTAAGGTATTCCTCTTTCTTTCCTTGATTTCTCTCTTTTCCTCCATATATGATCTAGTCTTTTGTTCTTCCTATATTTTCTTACTAAACAGTAATTGTCCTATTAAATTGTTTTTATTTTCTATATAAGGCTGTTGTAGGTGTTCTTCCTTATTTCTGTCTTCCTGATACAATTCCAAATAAAGCAACACGTACCGCTAAACTTGCCCTGTAAAAAAACCGCTAGAATGTCGCTATATATCAAATTTACGCAAAAAAATCACCGAAAAAAAGGACAAACTCTCTAGAATATTCCCAATACTGGTTAGAAATATTCATAACAGGGGTAGATTTCCTTTATGCTAAGCGTTAAAAATAATTGCTAAAAATGAAATGAATGCCTACAGATCTGACACCAAAAAAAATCAAAATTGGCAACACGAATTCTAGCGTTGTTAATCTCGCTCTAGGGACGGTCTTTCTCTCTCTCTCTCTCTCTCTCTCTCTCTCTCTCACATCTTGGATACTGGGTTACTTATTTTTTTTTATGAGGTTAAATTAGTATACTTGGCTCACTGTAGTTAGTTTATTTTCACGCGACGGAACTGGGCCACTCTCACAACCTCTGATTAGTAGGGGTTATATAAATGCTGAAGTTTAAATCTGACGTGGGATTGAGTCTCCTTGGTCACTAGTCAAATCAACTCTCCGGTCAGCTATTACTGTATATGGAGAAAGGAGAGAGAGAGAGAGAGAGAGAGAGAGAATACCTTTTTAGCAATACAACTGCCCCAGATTTTCATTCATTTGCAGCTTATTTCACGTAGACGAAAGCCAGAAAAACAATACCAAGGATCATAAGACGTTCAATACTACGGTTACATATATATATATCACATCCGCAGCACCTCTTCATGACTAGCTCCATATCCTAATTATTCTCTTGTTATTGATCAGATAGAACGATAACAGTAGGGTTCTCCATCCTTTCCATAACTTCTTCGTGATTATCAGTATGTTCTAGTGTACATGTTCAAGTGAAGAGTGTATGTCATTGCTCTTGTATTTTCCCACCCTCCATTGCTCTCGTATTTTCCCACCCTCCATAGCACTTCTTCGTGACTAGCACCTTATTTTAGTGTGAATATATATACGTCTCAGCAATCATGGAAGGAAGATGGCAATTATACGCCAAGGAGAAAAGCTAGTACTCTCGTCTGGTAAGGAAGCTCCCTAACACCTCTTCCTCAGCGATTTATTTTTAGATATAGCTGGTTAATATTCCTTTCTAGCGTTTTTTTAAATGCAGAGTATGGCGGTATCACAAGAATTTCCATAACACGGAATAGGACAGTACGGTGTAATGAACAAAATAAATCGCTTAGGAAGACGTGTTACGTATAGCTAGTTAATATTCCTTTCTAGTTTTTTTTTTTTTATGCAGAGTATGGCGGTAATGTAAGAGTTTCTATAACACGGACAATAAGGTGTAATAAACAAAACAAATCGCTTAGGAAGACGTGTTAGGGAGCTTCCTTAACCACCAAGAGTATATATGAATCTATATATATACGAATCGTGTGGTTAGGATGCTTACTAACACCTCTTCCTTACCGATTTATTTTCGACTCTGCTCCGTTACTATATTCTTGTGTGTTATTTAATCCATGACGATATTGAGAAGACATAAGCAAACCAGGGTATATTAATGAGTAGTTTGGAAAATAAATCGCTAAGGAAGAGGTGTTGCAGGAAGAAAACCAAAGGATATCAATGAGAAGTTTGGAAAATAAATCGCTAAGGAAGAGGTGTTACAGGAAGAAAACCAAAGGATATCAATGAGAAGTTTGGAAAATAAATCGCTAAGGAAGAGGTGTTAGAAGAAAACCAAAGGATATCAATGAGAAGTTTGGAAAATAAATAGCTAAGGAAGAGGTGTTAGAAGAAAACCAGGAGATATTATTGAGTAGTTTGGAAAATAAATCGCTAAGGAGAAGGTGTTATCAGAAGAAAACCAGGGGATATGAATGAGTAGTTTGGAAAATAAATCGCTAAGGAAGAGGTGTTATAAGAAAGCCAGGGGATAATAATGAGCAGTTTGGAAAATAAATCGCTAAGGAAGAGGTGTTAGGGAGCCCTGGAGTACTGACTGTCATCATTGCATAATTTTCCCGCCTAACCGCGTGACACAAGATTTCACCTTAGATAAAATTAAAACTAATATCTTGTAAGCAATGTCATAACCAAAGAAAGTCCAGAATATTATTAAAATACTGTAGACAACAGACTTGCTAAGAAATATACCGAAAATTTGCCACTAATCACAAAAATATGAATCGCGGAAAGGACGCCGAAGAGACACAATTCAAAATTCACGCCTAAAGTCTAGTAGGAAGAGTGCGATTCTTGTAAGTCTTCCATTTTCATTTTCTAACTCATTTTCTATACTCACACCTTCATATTGGGGAGATTTTTCTTAATAATGTCTCTAAAATAAAATAGTTGGAGGTGATTCATTGATAAAACATTAATTTGTAACACTTTAAAAGCATGAGGATGGGATTTGCAGTAAAGTGGTTGAATCGCAATGTTCCCCCAGCGAATTTTGAAATGTTAAGAAGTTCGACGTCTTCCGTTTCCTCAATTTCCATTCTCTACCTCATTTTCTATATTCAGGCTTTCATAATGGGGAGCTTTTTCGATTTAAATATAATGATTAAAGGCGAGTCATTAATAAAACATTAATTCGTAACACTTCAATAATTTTTGGGGGGATTTGCAGTAAAGTGGTTGAATCGCAGTGTTCCTCCAGTGGATTTTGAAATGTTGAAAAATTTGACTTCTGTTATTTCAATTTTCCTTTTCTATATTCAGGCATTCATAATGGGGAGGCTTTTTCCTGATAAAATGTAAATATGATAGTTCAAAGTGAATAATTAATAGAACACATTAATTTGCTACCCTTCATCGCATTATGGAATATGTAGTATTTGAATCGCAATGTTCATTTTGAAATTTTGGAAAATATGACGTCATCGTAGTGAAAGAACTAATCACGCCCATTAAAATATAAATTCAATAAATCAATCTTCTACTCAGACCCATAAATACTGATAAATTCAATAAATCCATCTTCTATCCAGACCCATACTGATAAATTCAATAAATCCATCTTCTATCCAGTCCCATAAATAAATACTGATACAATGCAATTTAATCCTCAACGGTAAATTTTAATGTCTTATCTACTCCGAGAGGCCACAAACAAATCGCCTTGGTGTCATCAGGCCGCCCATTCTCCAACTACACACCTCTCATATCTCTCCACTGCATCCCTCCATGTCATTCATTAGGCGAGTTATTTTGATGTATTCCCCAGTAGTCTAATTAACAGCACAAAATACCAAAGTCAGGTTAATAAAATCTGTCACTTAGCGAGTCACCATTTTCTCACCTACAGAGATGCTAGTTTTTACCCCAATTGCAGTTAAATTTCACATCACCTAGGTATTTATCCACCTGTAACAAGTGCAGTGTAATTTAATGATACTCTAGACAACTTATCTTCTCAAAAATATGCCCAAAAACCCGCCATTAATCACAAAAATATGACCCGGGAAAAATACACATCCGCGCCACACGAGTCAAACCTCCCGCCTAAATTCTAATGGGAGGAGTGCAATTCTCATTTTTATATAATTCATTTAATATTTCTTTTTTTTTTTACTCAGAGCTTGATAATGTGAGCTTTTTTCTAATACCCCTAAATATATTAGTTAATGCTGACTAATTCATAAAACATTGATCTGTTACTCTTAGACACTGAGGATAATTTTGGTGTTGAATCAGGTATTGAAATTCTACAAAATAATAATGATAATAATAATAAGTTCTAGTACTGAGGGAAATAACCATGCTAAAAAAAATATATTAGTTAATTAATTGATATTCTTTCCCTTCAATAAAGTCTTAATATAACAATTAGTCAGAGGAGGCCGCCTTCATGTAATATACCTTCTTTTGTTGTATAAGTCTCTGTAACTTTCTCAACAGTTAATATTATCAAATCAATTAAATCAGATATAACAGAGCTGCTTCAGTTTAATAAAATTCGGACGACGACTCAAAAATGCAAAGCCAAAATTTTCTTGCCTGGTGACATTAGTTTTCTCCCTTAATACAAGTACATTTCACATCCTCCAGGCATTTCTTCATCTCTAAAAAGTGTGTGGTATTTTTATGATACTCTGGATAACTCATCTGGTTAGAAATATGCCGAAAATCCACCATTAATCACAAAAATATGACCCGCGAAAAACCCCGACGCGACACGAGTCAAAAACCCCGCCTGAAGTCCCGTAGGAAGTTTGTGATTTTTTTATTCCTCTTAAGGATTCACACCGTCTCAATTTTCCCCTTATTTTCCTCACAATGTCTGTCCCCAAAGCTCATTAATTTCCTATGTGACTCTCTCAGTGTTTCTCTTTGTAATATTATCACTTTTACAGCTCTTCATAATCATACATTCAATATTTTTCCCTCGTTCCTTTCTGCCTAGTGCCATTTAGCCATATTGTGTCTTGGTGCTATTTCTTCCTTATTCCTTTCTTCCTTAATATAATAATGTTAACTGTTGTCTACTAATACCCTTCATCAAGACGAGAAAAGGAGACAAGAAAAGGAAAATGCTCAAAATAAATCCTGTTTCTCATTCTTACGCAGATACAGGGAAAGGAGAATGCTGAGAAAATTCCCCTCTCGCTCTCATGCATTGGTCAAATTTGTCATAATATTTAAAACCTTTCAGTCATTCACTCTTGTGGTTATTTCATCTAGCTTAGTGGCTGAATAAGTACATACATCCTTTCCATGGCACCTCTTTGTGACTAGCACTATATTCTAATGTTTAATCTGTTATAACTCAGCATTCAAGACGAAGAGATGGCAAATTTAGGCCAAGTTCAAGTAAAACAACTATACCTTTTTTACTATAACCTGGCCTAAAAATTGACCACTCTATCTTCAATACTGAGTTATAACACTAGATAATATGAATAAAGTGCCATGGAAATGATGTAGAACCCGTAGAACTGTCTTTTTCTGCACACTGGACTGCGTGAAATAGCTGCAAAAGGACGAAAATCAGAGCCAAGTGTAAATGAACTATAGTAAATCCCCTGCCAAGCAAAGCACCCAAGTTGTTCCTAGTCACGATGAAGTGCAATGGAAATGATGTACAGGCGCAGCACCGTCTTTCTAACACTAATTTTCGTGAAGTAAGCTACAAAAGAATGAAAATCTGGGCCAAATTAAGGAGAAAAGAGTATATTTCATCCTCAAGGAAGCATTGTCTGGGTGGCGGCCGACCAAAGGGAAGGGTTTGGGATGGGAGGCCTAATCAACACATCCTTATAGCAGATTCAGAGATAATTAATTTCGGTTCAATCTATCCTCTAACATAAACAGGCTCCATCTCAGTCTACTAAATTTACTGAGACCACTAATTGGGCTATATGTTACAAAAAACGCATGAGAAATGGGGGAATTATCCATGCATTCAGTATATATAAGCTATTGAGTCGAGTCAGCCTGAGGACGAATTAATAAACTCCTCAACAGCAACTCGCCCGAACCTGGAGATGGAGTGAGATAAAGAGGACGAAAAATTAGTTTGAGATTAAATTCGTGTATTTTGCCGGGATTGGATGGAACTGGCAGGAAATCAATAGGTCAGAGTTGGAGAAAAGATGGGGAAGGTCTTTTGTTTCAAGCTGGGGGTGATAAATGCTGAAAATGCAAGTGTGTGTGTGTGTGTGAGTAGCGTTTTGAGTAATAATTAAATTTTGGGGAGGAGGGGGGTAGAAAATCAATGATAGGTATGCAGGAGAGAGGGTGAGGATGCAGATATATGGAAATGTTGTATTTTTCACTAAACTGGCCCCATTTTATTAAGTTACAAGGCTAGCACAGTTTAATGGTACACTACTGTATTAGATTTCAGTCCATACTCAAAGGACGACCTTTGTAATGCTGAATGGTGGATGGTTATTTTATGAAACGTAATTCAGTTGTACAGTACAAACTCAAATCCAAAAATCTATCTGTTACGGCTAGGCGCCACAATCCTGTAAGGGTTGGCTGTTTGTCTTTGAGTTGTTTGATAAGGAGAGGCACTAACCTTTCGCCAACCACTTGTAAACACATAGGGAACACAATGAAGCTTCACACAGTTAATACACGATGGAGCCAGAATATTTTTGTTGATATGTTTAATAAAAGATTATAAATTACTAATGGAAGGTACTTTTCTGTGTTCACCATACCGTGCCAGCATATTACTGTAGGCTGTTTATTATATGATGTTTTCATAGTGATAATATTAATTGTACATTCCCACATTGTCCAGTTTACGTAAAGTGGTATAACTTTAGAAGCAACCAACGTTACCAATTTTCATTATATTACGTCCCTGAACTATTCTAACTAAGACTTATGGTATCTTTTAAGCCTAGTTTGAGTTGGGGGAGCAAATTTTGTAGGGGTAGTCATATAGTGGCTTAGGTTAGGCTGTCGCTCAGTAACGGATGAATGTTGCGATATTGGCTGGTGCAGGCGTGTGCACTCGATCTATGTCAGGCTCTACATTAGGCCTAGGTTAGGTTAGATTAGGTTAGTTTGGGTTAGTTTAATGCAAAATAGTGTGTTTTTAATTAATCTTGATCTTGATTTTGGGGGATAAACCCACTTTTGGAAATCTTACTCAAAATTCCAAAAGGGGGATTTTCCCCCAAAAATGAGGGTCAAAACTAATTAAAGCACAGTACAGTATTTTGCATTGGAAACCATAAAAATAATAATAAAAGAAAACGTTGGTTACTTCTAAAAATTTACCCGTAAAGCTTTTGAGCCCCAACATTTCAGATTTGAGAATCGTACTGTGTAGCAGAAAGTATTATTAGTGTGTGCTCACCTTTGGAGGAGAAAGTAATTAATGTACACTAATGTTTTTATGTTCAAACTGTACAGTAAACCACATTTTAGTGTACAGTAAGTCCAAAATACACACAAAGCCAGTATACAAGCAGTTTTTCAGTACTATTTGTACTGTACAGTACTTTTCATGTACTGGTATGCATAATAATGTAATCTAATGAGTTTTTTATTTACTTTACAGGTACGATAGTTATTACAAGAGCAGTACATGTGATGCTGTAACTCTGGGAAGATAAGGCTACAGGATACCATACGAACCGCTTCAGTACGATGATGTGATGTATCAATATTTTCCATGGTTTAGAGGAGAATTTTATGAGGAGAATTATTAAACTAGAGGGGTTAGCTGTTGCTGTCATCAGTCTCATCCCTACAAGAGACCTCCCAGAGATAAAGAAACTCCTTAAGTGGCAAGACTAAATAGACAAAAGGCATCATTTAAGTGAAGAGGCAGTGGTAACAGCATGCCAATGGAATTACAAGGTACTGTATGTGTGAATATTTGCTGGAAATTTGGTAATGGTAGTTCTTTTACTTTAACTAGATCCATATTCCCTGTTTTGCAGGTTGTTTTATGAAGCGTATTGGCTGAAAAAGACTAATACATCACTGCATCATTTCCACAGTACTTCATCACTCACTTTACATTACAGTGTTAATCACATATTCTGTTTATAGCCAGACACCTTAATCCTGTAAGAGGTGGGCATAAACAAAGTTTCAGGCTAAGTTAGAGTAAAAAGAGTATACTAGAATAGGTACAGTGTATTGTAGATTCAGCAATTTCTCATCTTTAATCGTCCACCTACACGCATTAATATATTCTGAGTGGCTTCAGAGATGTTGTAACAGCTTTTCCATGGGGATTTATTCTCATATTGTATTGTTTCATGTTGTTTACAGTGACTCTGACGTGCTTGCATGCGTTGGCCTTGGTTACCTAATGGCAGCTCTCCATGCTGCTCAATCTCTGGCAGCCTCCCTATTCAGTCTGCACATTACATTTCATTAGGATGTAGTATGTTATTGATGGAAACTATGTCAGAATTAAAAGTAAATCTTTTTCATACAGGTGAATGTTAAGGTTTTCTTTTCATTTTTGAAGGCTCCAACATGCATGCATGCATCGCCCTTGGTCACCTAATGACAGCTCTCCACGCTGCTCAGTCTCTGGCAGCTTCCCTGTTTAGTCCCTTAACCCTGAGGTCACACTCAATGACCTCATCCCAAGTCTTTTTCGGACCTCTCGCTACCCTACCCCCAGCATTGACACTTCTCACTTTCTGCACCCAGTTTAAAACAATTAACCCTCTGGTGGTGGCGACCATCATCCACTTACTTGATGTAGTGCTGCCTACTTCCTTAGCTTTTATCATTCTTTTTCTGTGCTTGCCCTCCTCTCTTCCTATTTTTCCTATCTCTCCTGTCACTTCTTATTGCTTTTCTTTCCTTTACAGGTGGCTTTATATTGAGTGAAAAGCCAAATGGTTTCCTGTAAGCCAAGAAACCATTTACAACGCTGGGTGGTAACCATATAACCAAACCATACGTGCTCCCTACGTGTCAACAAGTGGGTTGGTGGAGGGTTGGTGCCCTTCCCTGTAAAACAACTAACTCAGTGTCAAATGGCCATCCTTTGTGGGATTATGGTGTCTGGCAATAGATAGATAGATAGAACCCTCTCATGGCCAAGGCAGCTCAAGCTAAAGTGTAAATTAACCCAAGTTTGTCATAGGAACCTGTTGATATCAATTTTTTCCCACATGCCAGCTGTTTAATATTATGAGCACAGTATTTCCTTTCATGAGCATTCCTTTCACCCGTAAACATTTTGACTCAGCGTCTTATGACTGTAATGGTGAACTTTAAATTTTTTTGTCTGGGAAGGATGTAGAGGGTATATGAATCCATCCATCTATCTATTGCCAGGTGCCTCAATCTTGTAAGGGGTGGCCACAAACATATTACCTCCATGTCGCCCTGTCCAATGCCGCTTCACTGCCCGTCTCCCAGGCCACACACCCCTGTCTCATATACCTTACCTCTCTACTCCATCCCTCCATCTCATCCTCAGCCTTCCTCTCCCTCTCCCCCCTCCACCTCATTCACAAACACCCTCCTCATTAGTCTCTCACTCTCCTTATGAATACAACCAGTATAATGAAAGGAAATTGTTTACTGTGTCTGAGATTTGTCGTCATCTTTTTCAGATTATAAGTGTGGCGTCTGCTTGAAGGGGACAGGGCGACGTGGAGGCGATTTGTTTGTAGCCACCCCGAACGGGATTGAGGCGTCTGGCAATAGATAGATAGACAGATAGTCTGCTTGAAGAAATACCAGTCACTTGATGAAGCCTCCAAGTGTCTGTCTCAGCATTTACAGCCATACGAGCAGCGGAACAACCTCTCCTCATCCTCATCATCTGCTGTTTCATCATCTTCAGGCTGTCCTTCAGGTGCCACAGCTCCTTCTCCAGGTGAGGTGACAGGCCATCTCTCAGGCTGTCAGCTGTGGGGTTAATTGTGAAAAGGAAATACAAAAAACGATAAGACTCATAAAAGCCCCTAAGACTAGAAAAAAAGGAACAGCAAAAAACAGTCTTGAAAAATAGCCTCTGACATCTCAAAAACTCTCTTTTATATATAGCCAGACACCTTAATCCTATAAGGGGTAGACACAAACATATTGCATCCTTGTCAGCCTGTCCCCTGCCATTTTGCTGCCCTCCCCCCAACTTACACCCCCTGTCTCATATACCCTTCTTCTGTATCTACCTATCTATTGCCAGACGCCTTAATCCTGTAAGGGGTGGCCACAAACAAATCGCCTCCATGTCACCCTGTCCCCCGCCATTTCACTGCCCCGCTTCCAGCTCACACTCCCCTCTCTCAAATACCTCTCCACTCCATCCCTCCTGCTCATCCTTGGCCTCCCCCTTCCTATCCCCTCCTCCCATTCTACTCCATCCCTCTAAAACTAACAGTGCTTTTTATTTCAGTGACTTTGTAACATGGAGGCAAGAGAGACATGGGGCTTTGGATGGATCACTGCACCACCATCCTTACCATCCTTGTGAGGGATAATTTCCTTCGTATTGACAGTAAGACAGGCAAGAACCAAGCTGTTTGGCGATATATCACACAACAGTTATCAGCAGAGGTATTTTTTGCAGTGTGGTAGTTAGTAGTAGTAGTAGTTGTTGTAGTGGTAGTAGCTGCCACAAGTATTTATCCAGCACTTGAGACACTTTTCAGGGAGTTAGATGTTGCCTTCATTAATCTTTTCACTGCTACAGTTCTTTCATCGTAACTTGGCCCAGATTTTTTTTCCTGTTGCAGTTAATTTCCCGTATCTCAGTAGCAGAATAAGACAGTACTACAGCTCCACATTCATTCATAGTACTGCTTCATGACCAGTACTGTATTCTGGGTTTTATTTCATAGCATTCAACAGTAGAGATCATAGTTTTAAGCCATGTTAGACCTAGAAGAATATCCAGGTCTGTCTTAAGTTCATTAAAATTTTCTGATACAGTTGCCTCCACACACAAGTACTACAGGGGATGGTGCATTTGGGATCTTAGGCTATGTCCTTACGAGTGCTTGCTGGTGTGGGTGGGAGTTCTGCATCATCATAACTCCCAGAAGTTCTCGCACCTGCCCGTATCCTCTGGGATCATTTGTTTGGATTTCAGTGAGGCAGAACTCACACCCGCACCCGCCAGGACCTGCAAGCCAATGGGGTAGATGCAGACTTATGTGGCACCAGTGTTTTTGCTTACCACCAGCACCCACCTCAAATGTCAATTTATGGTTGCAGTGGATTTATTTGGGGTAATTAAAAGTTCTTTGCTGAAGCTGCCTCCACAACAAATGGTGTGGGAGGGAGTTCTGCATCACGGTAAACCTTAGAACCTCATGCACACATCCACTCATATCCGGTGGGCTGCATGTATGGGGTGCAGTAATTCTAAATTCCCACCCGCACTCACCCACACAAGCCAGCATTTGGTCTGGACATGGCCTTATGTACACTAGATCCAAGAAGTATGACACAGGAGGGAGGTGATGATGTCCTAATTACGGTGTCATTATAGTGTATCATGTCCAAAACAGATTAATCTATTTATCATATGAATATTTACATGATAACAGTACTGACTAATAAACATCTCAAGCAAGCTCTGTGATGTATCCTCTTGAAAGCAGGTTTATTCATGTGGGGGAGAATCATTGGGCAATTTGCAATAACCTGCTAACATGTAAAAATACCCTCGCTAGTACCAGTACACCAGTTGTGTATGAGATGTTGTTCATAGCATGTGTTCAGTGTGAAGAGTGGATGTTACAGCTGAAGGTGTGGCAAGTGGAGGTGTATGGTACATAGGAAGACTGCTGTGCCTTGGGAATGGGTTGTTAAAAAAAATTGATAGAGAAAAAACTTCGTACAGTATCAGATTCTCAGGTGAAGTGAACAGGGATACTTTCTGAAGCAAGTATTCATATCAGCAAAGAACATTTTATGCATGTAGTACTGTATTATAAACTTCCCTTTACAGAATCCTGGAGTAACAGTGGAGCAAGTGAGAAATAAATGGACAAACCTTGAAGTCAAAATATATGAGATACAGGGAAAAGACAAGCAGGCCTTTGGAGTCATGGGCCATGGACTCGAGGGTCAAGCCTCCAGAGGCATTGGACATCCTGCAGCAGATATTAGAGAAACAACCCATCCAAGCTTACTGCAGGAAGACAGAGCTTTCACCAGACCCCCTACTAGAACCTCAGCCCAAATATACAAAATCCCTGGAAACAACCAACATCCCATTGAAGTCAGGAACAAAGCCTCTGGTGGATGTGAACAAGCTGGAAGAACTAACAGAGAGAAGACCCATTGGTGAGCAAGTCCATCACATACAAACAGGGCTTGCACCATCATCCCAACCAGAATCTCAGCCCACTAACCCAGCCCACCAGTCAGACCTTGAGTGTTGACCAGAGTCCCGGCATGTATCCAAAACCAGTTCAACTTTATCACCAGCCCAGCCTAAGGAGTTTAAGTTCAGTCCTTCTCCTCCTCAGCCAGATCCTACCTTTCAGCCCACTCTTCCTCTGTGTCATGTAAAAATCAAGGAGGAGCATGAAGAACCTAAGCCTAATCTTTCATCCCTACAGCCCAGTCCTTCTCCTCCACCCGATCTTTCTTCTCTTGAGGCTGGTCCTTCTCCCTCTTAACCCCATTCTCCCTTTTGCCATGTGACAGTCAAAGAGGAACCTGATGACCTTTCAACCCCTGAGGAGAGAGACAAAGACACAAGGCCAAAGGGGTAGGGAGAGGGATAGAGAACGCATGGGGTCTCTCTCACATGAAGAGTTGATGGAGAGGCTATTTGAGAGGAGCATTGTTGGAGTGGAGCGATATAATTCCACCCTGCTGGATATACCGAGAAGGATGACGGAGGCACAAGAGAACGTGACGATAGAAGTGAGGCAGATTCTTGAAGGCATTCAGGGTTTTGTCAGTAAGTAAGTGTAGTGGTAGCCAGTTATTTTTTTTCTTTCTTTCTTTCTTTTTTTTTAGCCGTAATAAATTTTCTACCTTTTTGTTTAATCATTGTTTCAGTGGTCTCAACCTCTTTTTCGTAGGCCGTGTGTGGTTTCCCACAAGGGCGTGGGAAGTAATTCCATCTTGTGCAGTGTTTGTGATGATAAGTGAGTGCATATGAGATATATAGAGGGAGACAGATAATGCAGATTTCATGTGTGCGGTGTGTCGGGGAGAGCAGGTGGAGATTGTCTGGCGTGAAAGGATTGATCTTGCTGGTGAGTCTCTTGAGTGCGTGGAAGAGTTTTGCTATTTGGGAGACATGTTATGTGCTGGAGATGGGGCTGGAGCAGCTCTGTAGCTAGTGTGTGGAGTGGTTGGAAGAAGTTCAGGGAGCTGTTGCCTCTCCTGACATTGAGAAGGCTCTCCCCATGTGCTAAGGGATCTTTGTATGCGGCATGTGTTAGGAGTGTAATGCTGTATGGTAGTGAGACCTGGGCAGTAAAGGGAGAGGATATTCGCAGGCTCAAACGTGCAGAAATGACAGCGATTAGGTGGATGTGCGATGTGTTGTTGAATACGAGGCCTGGGAGGGCTAGGTTTACGATGGAAGATTTGAGAGGAAGGATGGGACTGGAGTGTATTGGTGTTGTGATGGAGGGGTAGATTGAGATGGTTTGGGCATGTGGAGAGGATGGGGGATGATAATTGGATGCAGAAAGTGAGAAGCGTGAACGTTGGGAGTATGTTTGCAAGAGGCAGACCAAAAAAGACCTGGGATGAGGTCATAGAGTGTGACCTCAAGAATAAGGGATTGATTAGGGAGGCTGCCAGAGATCGAGAGCATGGAAAGCCACCATTAGGTGACTGAGGCCGATGCATGCCAGCACGATGGAGCCTCTATAAATGAAGCAAAATGAAATGAGGGGTGAAAGAATTGATGGTGTGTCAGATTAATCCAATGATATGTGAACATCCAAAATAAACATCATCATCATCATCATCATCATCATCATCATCATCATCATCATCATCATCATAATCTCATTTTTGACCCAAGGTTGGGGTGAGGTAGGGTCTAGAAAATAAGAAGAAACTTGCCACTGGGAGAGGCCCTTAAAACCTAGAGTAAACTGACTGTACTTAACAAAAAATGGATTGTCTGGTTCTATATAGTTGTAGTTGTTGTAGCCCCAGGTTCATTTGAAATGTGAACCTGGTGGACTGCAGACTGAACTTGTCCTTTTCTGGCAGTTGACTATCTCCCTTTCAGAGGATAGGGAGTCAAGGGATGTTTGAATTAATCAGACAGCAGAACCATTCAGGTGTATCGGTGCCACTGCTCATAGGTGTCCCTCTCCTAACACCACTGTCTGCTTCAAAGGTAGGAATGAAAAGAGTATGGATAGGTTAGTTGGTGTAATTTGCTGTGGCCATGATGTGCTCAGGCTCCAGTGACTCCCTCTCAACTGAATACAGTTGGATTATACAACTCACTCAGCTGAATAATTGTGACTTCAAATAATATAGAAGTTGGCATTGGTGGCATTAATAAGACTTCAGCTGCCATTAAATCACATTTAGCTAGAACAGAATAATACAGTAGTGAGACGAGTAAGGATGGAAGTTTGGAGGGTGAAGTGCTTGAAAGGGTACAACAAGGAAGAAAGATTGCTGGTTCTTTGAAAGCAGTGATAAGGAACAGGGAAGTGAGCATGGAAGTGAAAAAGTCACTGCATGACAGTATTGTGATACCAACTCTAACATATGGAAGCGATATTTGGACCTTGTTGGAGGGACACAAGTCAAGAGTGAGAGCAATAGAAATGAGTTATTTGAGAGGTGCATGTGAAGTCACATGGAGAGACAGACTGACAAATGAGGAAGTGAAGGAGCGTTGTGGTGTGGATGTGGATGTGATAGGAAGCGTTAGGAGAAACACACTGAGGTGGTTTGGCCATGTGGAGAGGATGGAGAACGAGAGACTGACGAGGAGAGTGTATGTGAGTGAGGTGGTGGTGGGAGAGGGAGGGGGGGGCCAAGGATGAGGTGGAGGGATGGAGTGGAGAGATATATGAGAGAGGGGCGTGTGAGGTGGGAGCAGGGCAGTGAAAAGGCGGGGGATAGGGCGACATGGAGGCGATTTGTTTGTGGCCACCCCTTACGGGATTAAGGTGTGTGGCAATAGATAGATAGATGGACTAACACAGCTGTAGCAATAATGAGTGAATGGTACTATACTCCTTTTATGCTAACTTGGTCTAAAACTGCCATCTCTCCATCTTGAATGCCGAGTTGTAACTATAGATTTACATGAGAAAATAGTGCTAATCACGAAGAAGTGCTTTGGAAATGATGTACAGTCTTAGTATTTTTTTTATAGTTGGCCTACAAAACCCCATATTGCTTCAAAAAGGAAAAAAATGCTGTATAATTTTGAAACGTAATATAACTTTGAAATATATTGCATTCATTTTTATTTCATCTGAAGGAACTGGACCAATTCCATGATCTGAATACTAATTTGTGGATCCATGAACTTTAAAAAGCCGTAGATATGAGGTTAGAGTGAGTCTCCTTGGTTACTAGTCAAATCAGCTTTCCAAACACACCACACTTGGCCATCAACTGAGCTGAAAGGGGTTAGGGATCTTCGTTGAGTTATAGAAGTAGTAGTAGTAGTAATAGTAGTAGTAGTAATAGTAATAGTAATACCGGTAGTAGTAGTAGTAGTAGTAGTAACCCCAGGCTCATGTAAACGTGAACCCAGTGGACTGCTGGCTGAAGTTCCCCTCCTCCTGCAGTCCACCATCGTCCTTTCGGGGGATAGGGAGGGAGTTGAGGGACGTGTGTATAACCAGGCAGCTCCACCACCCAGTTATATCAGTGCCACCACGTGAAGGCGACCCTCTTCCGGACCGTGTGTGTGTGTGTGTGTGTGTGTGTGTGTGTGTGTGTGTGTGTGTGTGTGTGTGTGTGTGTGTGTGTGTGTGTGTGTGTGTGTGTGTGTGTAGCTATGTGATGTGAATACTGCTCTCTCTCTCTCTCTCTCTCTCTCTCTCACACACACACACACACACACACACACACACACACGCCTTAGCAACAACACCCTGACCTTCACCTTGGGCTGTACTCTTAACAAATTCACCTTTCCTCCCTTCCCTCCCTCCCTCCCTCCCTCCCTCCTCCCTTCTCTCCCACACCTCTCCTTCCCTCCTCTCTTCTCTCTCTCTCTCTCTCTCTCTCTCTCTCTCTCTCTCTCTCTCTCTCTCTCTCTCTCTCTCTCTCTCCCACACCGTCTTCTCTTCTTCCTTTCCGTTTTCTCCTCTCTTCTTCTTTCCTCTTCCTTCCTCCTTCCCTCCCTCTTCAATTCTCCCTCCCCACTCTTTCCTCTTTCCCTTTCCTTCTCTCTCCCTTCTCCTCCCTTCTTCCTTCCCACCTTCCTCCTCCCTTCCTTCCTCTTCTCTTCCTTTCTCCCTCCCTTCCTCACCCTTCCTTCCTTCCTTCTGTCCTCCCATATCATTCCTCCCTTCTTCCCTCCCCTCATCCCATTCTTTCCTTCCTTCCTCTCCCTTCCCTTCTTCCTTATGTTTTTCTTCTCCCTTCCACTTCTCTCCCTTCCCTTCTCCCTTCCTCTTCCCTCCCTTCCCTCTTCCCTTCCCCTTCCCTCCCTTCCCTCATCTCTCTCTTCTCTCCATCCCTCCCTTCCCCTTCCCTCTTCTCTCCCTTCTCCCTATCCCTCCCTTCCCCTTCCCTTTCTCTCCATCCCTCCCTTCCTTTTTTTCTCCCTTCTTTAAACTCTTCCTCTTCCTTCTTCTCTCCCTTCTCTCCATCCTCCCTTTCCCTCTTCCCTCTCCTTCTCTCCTCCCTTCCCTTTTCCACCCCCTTCCCTTCTCCCCTCCCTCCTCTTCTACCCTGCCTTCCCTCCTTCCTTCCCTTCCCCCTCCCTTCCCTTCCCTCCTTAGTTCCTTGTCTCCACCCTTCCCCTTACCTCTTCTCTCCCCTGCCTCTCCTTTCCTCCATCCTCCCCTTCCCTCCTCCCTTCCCCTCCCCCTCTCATCCTCCTCCTGTATCTCCCTTAAGCAGGAAGTAGACGAGTTTCTGCCGTCCCATTAGGCAGTTCAGGGAGATTACGCAACTGCTCATCTTCCAGGGAGAGAGAGAGAGAGAGAGAGAGAGAGAGAGAGAGAGAGAGAGGAGGGGGTAAAAAGGAAGAATAGGGACGGAAAGGGAGGAAAGGCAAGGGAGAGAGAGAGAGAGAGAGAGGGGGGGGGGTAAAAAGGAACATAATAGGGAACGGAAGGGAGGAAAGGCAAGGGAGAGAGAGAGAGAGAGAGAGAGAGAGAGAGGGGGTAAAAAGGAAGAATAGGGAACGGAAGGGAGGAAAGGCAAGGGAGAGAGAGAGAGAGGGGGGGGGTCGGTCACTCTCAAGGGCATGTGAAGGAGTTAAGGTCACGTGATATGGGAGTACTGTGCCCCCCCCTCCCCTCACCCTCCCCTCCCCTTCCCTCCCCTCCCCTCCCCATGGTGTCATAATCCACCTATTCCTACCCACCCTTTCCTCCCCCTTCCCCTCCCCTCCTCTCCCCTCCCCTGTCTATTACAGCCTTCCTCCCCCTTCCCCCTCCCCTCCCCTCCCCATCTCATTCTCACTGTCCATCCCACACCCATCCACATCCCTCCCCCTCCCCTCTCCCCACCCCGCATCCTCCCCCCACTTCCCCACACCCTGCTACACATTCCCCTACACCCTATTCTTTCACCCTCTCCACACACCACTCCCCATACCCTCCTCCACACCTCTCTCTCACACTCCACACCCTCCCCTCTCCCCACCCTACACCCAGTCACAACACACCCCTCCACACCCACACACCCCAACATCCCCATCCACACCCTCCCCTCCACACACCTCACCCTTCCATTCCCCCACCCACCCCCTCTCCACCCACACACCCTCACTTCACACATCCCTCCACCCCTCACTTCCACACCCTAGCGCATTCCACATCTTCCACACCCTTGCATCACCACACCACACCACACCACATCACATCACACCACACCACACCACATCACACCACACCACACCACATCACACCACACCACACCACATCACATCACACCACACCACACCACACCACACCACACCACACCACACCACATCATTTTCGTACCCACCACAGTACCACAATGACATCACTACCCACCTTGCAACCTGCCTATGACCTCATTCCATAGCTGTTCTAATTGATGACTACAAGGAGGATTGATGTAGCAGCCTTGGGAATCCGTCTGACATCAATTTGACATCCTATCCTTGTCTTAGCCCTCCGTTGATGTCACGCAATATTCCTCCTCCTCCTCCTCCTCCTCCCCCTACCACTACTACTACTACTACTACTACTACAGGGAGGTGGGAATTTCAACGCTGGTGTAGGTAGTGATCCATCATATATGCTCTGGATGGATGGACGGGTAGTTATTATTATTATTATTATTATTATTATTATTATTGTCATCATCATCATCATTTTTATTATTATTATTATTATTTTATTATTATTATTGTCATTCTTCTTCTTCGTCTTCTTCTTCTTATTATTATTATTAT